>NC_063046.1:43182004-43482004 GCF_018812025.1 Megalobrama amblycephala | reverse complement strand
GTTAAAAAGTTTATAAATTTCTATATTTTTTTTTAAAAATGACAGATAGTTTCACTAGACAAGACCCTTATTTCTCGTCTGGGATCGTGTAAAGTCCTTTGAAGCTGCATTGAAACTGACATTTGGAGAAATGTGGAGAAACATCCTGGAATGTTTTCCTCAAAAACCTTCATTTCTTTTCGCCTGATGAAAGAAAGACTAACATCTTGGATGACATGGGGGTGAGTAAATTATCAGGAAATTTTCATTCAGAAGTGAACTAATCCTTTAAAGGGATAGTTCACCCAAAAATGAAAATTTGATGTTTATCTGCTTACCCCCAGAGCATCCAAGATGTAGCTGACTTTGTTTCTTCAGTAGAACACAAATGATGATTTTTAACTCCAACCGTTGCCGTCTGTCAGTCTTATAATGTGGGTCAATGTGAACTTCTTTTATAAGAGTAAATAAAACATGCACAGACAACTCCAGATTAAACCTTGCGGCTCATGACGACACATTGATGTCCTAAGACACGAAACTATCGGTTTGTGCGAGAAACTGATCAGTATTTATTTTTTACCTCTAATACACCACTATTTCCAACTGCGTTCAGCACTCGTTTAGTGAGGTCTGATCGCGCTCTGACAGCGGCAGTGATGTCTCGCGCGTATACTTCAACGAGTGCTAGACATCACTGCCGCTGTCAGAGCGTGATCAGACCTCACTAAGCGAGTGCTGAACGCAGTATTGGTCGATCTCATGTGAGTGACAGGATGCCCCGCCCTCACTCCGGTAAACACGTCATCAGAGAAGAGAAGAGATGTCACTGCGAGAGGGAGGGGAAGATATTTCCATTAAAAAACAGAATCATTAATTTTGATTTGATGGTAATTTTAAGAGCTTCCTACGGTATTACAAATAAAGTTTGAAATTTAATAAATTACATTTTAGCATATCATTATTATTATTATAATAATTATAATTATATTTTTCTAAAATACTAATTTATTTTACAGTGAAATAGTACAATTAATGTTTATTTTTTAAATTATTATTATTATATACATCCATATTGATGTATAATCACAAAAGTTTGGCCGATTTTGCAGCCCTACAAACAAAAACATGAAGTGTTTTCATTTTTAAATTGCAATCACAAAAAAAAAAAAATCTTGCAATTAGATTTGTTCCCCAAATTATGCAGCAAGATTGCGAGAACAAAGGTATTTATTTGTTGAAATAATGTTGGTTAACCACAGGTTCATCTATTTTTCTTTTAACTACCGAGTCCTTCATATCTCTCCTAACTATAGAAATGAATGTCAGTTTATGCCCACAGGTTATATTCTGAGCCGGTTTCCCAGAAGCGACTGACCATTGACGGACACACACATTAGTGAACGAGCAGCGCTTTCCCATGAGGCTGCCTCATCAGAAGTCTAATATAATAAAACTTCACTTCCCATCTGATACATTAGCACTGCATCAATGTGAGATATCACCAGCGTACATTCACATCTGCTTCACCACTGACTAAAACCCAGGACCACAGCAGGTTACGGTCAGGCGACCTCGCTCAAACAGCTGAGATTGCATTAATTTCA
The DNA here is from genome assembly GCF_018812025.1 of Megalobrama amblycephala. Taxonomy (NCBI): domain Eukaryota; kingdom Metazoa; phylum Chordata; class Actinopteri; order Cypriniformes; family Xenocyprididae; genus Megalobrama; species Megalobrama amblycephala. The sequence continues at coordinate 43,480,418 of NC_063046.1, read as the reverse complement.
AGGAAACACCAGTGACAGGTCTGCATGAAATCCTCTGGTATCTTGTCAAACGTTCTGTTGATTTTCCCTGTGATCAGCTGCAACACGGTCACCACACGAGAGTTTTCAGAAAGCCCAATACCACCAAACAGGATGACATTTCATTTCACAGAGCCGTGGAGGTAATTGCAAAAGAAATGATTTTCAGTCATGGAGACTAGATGGCAGGAGAGCAGCAGTGAGATGGACAGTGTAATACGGCTCCTGTCCACAGCGGGATTCACAGCTCAAGTGTGGACCAATCATGAGGATGACTGGGAAAGGTGGGCCTGATTATGTTTAACATTTTACAAAGTGCTTCTCTAAAGATATGAAAGTATGTTTTATGAATTAATTATCTTCTAATAATCCAAAGTTGAATCAAATACATACATTATATTGTTAAATGTGTTTTTAAAACACATTTGTTTTGGTTTTTGTGATTATTTTTAATGTATCGTCAGTAAGTGGTATCAGTGGGTTTGACCCATTCTGCTAAAGGGGAGGGGCCTCTGTTTGATCTTGAATTTGCATACAGATGAGTTAATGAAAATGCACACCAGTCCTTTATGCCCTTAAGACATGTCTTGAATATCAACCGCACAGACAGGAAAAACAGACTAATAATTATTAGTGTTGGAGCCCTTTATTATTTATTGTATACTGTAGAAGAATGAAGCACTGGGACAGTGTGTGTGTGCTGCTCTCAGAGGGGTTTAATTGCTCAGTGGTTGCTCTGTCAGATTTAAAGATGTTTGTCTCAGATTTTTATTAGAAATATATGAGAAATAAAAATACACACAAACTGGTGACACACAGTAAGGAATACAAAATTGATGTGGATAGTAGCTCAGAAAATTTAGTTTTGGAAAATGTGATAAAAGATGTTTGAGTTTATATTGAAATGACTTACTGTAATTGTAGACTTGCAAATAAATAGATAAGTATTTATTTTTTATTTTCATTAATATTATTATTTTATATATAATAATTGTTATGTTATATTATAAATAAATAAATAGATACATTTAATCTCATTACTGTCTTGGTGAAACAACTGATATATAAAAGAGATTTCATTATTGTCTTAAAAATGCAGAATTTGATTAATGATTATATTATATTATATTATATTATATTATATTATATTATATTATATTATATTATATTATATTATATTATATTATATTATATTATATACTTACTCTCATTACTGACACATAAAAGATTCCATTGTCTTGAAAAAGCACCCATGAACCCCCAACGTATTTATATTATATTATATTATATTATATTATATTATATTATATTATATTATATTATATTATATTATATTATATTATATTATATTGCATTATATTATATTATATTATATTTACTCTCATTACTGACACATAAAAGATTCCATTGTCTTGAAAAAGCACCCATGAACCCCCAACGTATTTATATTATATTATATTATATTATATTATATTGCATTATATTATATTATATTATATTTACTCTCATTACTGACACATAAAAGATTCCATTGTCTTGAAAAAGCACCCATGAACCCCCAACGTATTTATATTATATTATATTATATTATATTATATTATATTGCATTATATTATATTGCATTATATTATATTGCATTATATTATATTGCATTATATTATATTATATTATATTATATTATATTATATTATATTATATTATATTATATTATATTATATTATATTGCATTATATAATATTATATTATATTATATTATATTGCATTATATTATATTATATTATATTATATTTACTCTCATTACTGACACATAAAAGATTCCATTGTCTTGAAAAAGCACCCATGAACCCCCAACGTATTTATATTATATTATATTATATTATATTATATTATATTATATTATATTATATTATATTATATTATATTATATTATATTATATTATATTGCATTATATTATATTGCATTATATTATATTATATTATATTATATTATATTATATTGCATTATATTATATTATATTATATTATATTGCATTATATTATATTGCATTATATTATATTGCATTATATTATATTATATTATATTATATTATATTATATTATATTATATTATATATTGCATTATATAATATAATATTATATTATATTATATTGCATTATATTATATTATATTATATTTACTCTCATTACTGACACATAAAAGATTCCATTGTCTTGAAAAAGCACCCATGAACCCCCATGCATTTTGAATGATTTGAGATGTTGTTATGTTTTATGTTATTTTATATATTATGTTATATGATTTATGTTATATGTTATGTGTTTGATGTGTTGTGATGTTTTATGTGATGTGTTGTTATGTCATGTATTTGATCTCAATGCTGTCTTGGTGAAACAACTGAGACAAAGATTTCATTGTCTTGAAAAAGCAGAATTTGATTCATGATTTTTTGCAGCCATGAACCCCATATATTTCGATTGATTTGAGATGTTATGTTACGTTTTGTTATGTTATATATGTTATATTTTATGTTATAAATGTTGTTTTATGCTGCTTTATGTTGTTATATGTTATGTTTTATGTTATGTTTTGTTATATGTTATGTTTTATGTTATGTTTTGTTATATGTTATGTTTTATGTTATGTTATGTGATGTTTGATGTTATAAGTGATGTTTTAAGTGATGTGTGATGTGATGCGTAATGTGATGTGATGTTATTGGTGATGCATTTGATCTTATTGCTGTCAACAACTGAGACATAAAAGATTTCATTGTCTTGAAAAAGCAGAATTTGATTCATGATTTTTGGCAGCCATGAGCCCCCATGTATTTTGAATGTTATGTTATGTGTCAAAAAAAATTTATCTTTTTTTCCCATTTGTAGACTCGTTCTTCTATTTGATTAGATTCCTTCACATCACATCAAGTTCCTTCGAAAGAGCAGTGAGAGTCAGACTATCAATCTTGTTTGTTTGTTTTTTTCGTAAAACAGAAGAGCAAGAAACTCAACACCGACTCCATTTGATTTCAAACTATTAAGGTGACATATTTTACCCCGATCGACTTGTTCACCATTCTCAGCTATACTGACCTTCACGAGAGGTCGTTGCCAGTGGAGACGGCACCACCGCAGGGAGAGGCCGATCGCATTACAAAAGCATAGATAAATGTGTTGTCAGGACCTTGTGTCTCCCCTCTTATCGGAGACGAGGGGGAATCGTACCTCTACAGGGCTCGACTGAGCACGCTCTGTATAGTGCCAGCAGAACAAGACTCTGAACAGACATGCCAATCAAAGCCGCTCAGGGCCCAACGTCCACACAAAGTCCGCATGCACACTTTAGCCAATGAGGACAAAGCTGGGCCCTCATCACCTGCCTGATGCAGTCAGCCCCCTGCAGGCGGCCCACCAGCTAACCTGATTAATGCGCTCTGCGCTGACAGCTGCTGATAGACGAACAAAAGGAATAGTGAGCCACTGATCTTTGTGTCTGTTTGAGTCTCTGAGCATCTGCAGATCTGCTCTGTGTCAGTCTGTCTGGACTCAGCCTTCCATAGGAAGGTCATAGTGCACAGGAAGTTGGAATGTGAGAACGGATGAGAGTGGTATTGGTTCGTGTCCCACACTCAAAGGGGTCCCAAAGTTAACCCGTATGTGGTGTTGAAAACCCAAAAATTGCTTGTTGTGCTATGTTATCACCAAATATTAGATTCAATCTTTTTGTAAACTTGTTTTATTTAAATTAGCACAGGTTTTGTATTTCTTTTTGGAACTGATTGATTGTAGGCCTCATTGATTTGAGCTTATGCACCTCAGTTTTTTAGTTAAAAAAGCATTGTGTGTAGATAATTTTGTCAATATAAAGTATAATATGGAAACTTTACACTGTTTATCTTACTAGTTTAATGTTTAACCAGGAAGTTTGTTTTGAAATGCTTTTATTTTGTACAAAATGGAACAGTCAAAGTCACACTTGTGGTGCTCCTGGTGAAAAATGGCCGTCCTACCAAATGTAGCCTAGCTTACAAATATCTCATTATGCTACATCATCACAAAATGTTGGTTTCAATTTTTTGTAAACTTGTTTTCTTTCAATTGGGAGAGGTTTTGTATTTATTTTTTAAACTGATTGATTGTAGGCCAAAAACTGAGGTGCTTAAGCTCAGATCAGTGAGGCCTACAATTAATCAGTTCCAAAATGAAATACAAAAACCGTCCTAATTAAAAGAAAAAAAGTTGACAAAAAGATTGAGTCCAGTATTTGGCTATAATACAGCGATTTATAAGCTATTTTTTGTAGGCCGGTCAATTTTGACTGAGAACATCTCAAGTTGAACAAGGTGTAACAAAAATTTTGGGATGTAGTTATACCCTGTGTGAGCAAAGTCAGTTATAGTCCAATGCGATAACATAAACTAAAAGAAAATCTTCTCCGGGTCAAAATGACCCGAACAACATGAGGGTTAAGAGGGAGTCAGAGCAGGGAATTAAGAAAATGTAATCGCTATAAATACTGTAATTTATATAGTTATGAATGCCCATATATTTTGCAGTATTTGCATTTTTTATTCAATTGTATGTATATGGGTCATTGACGAATGAAAAGTGTAAAAAACAAACAAAAAAACAATGGAGATATAAATGAAGTTTAAAGTTTTATTAAGTGTTAACAATGAGATTTTGTGGTTTTTATAATCAGTAAACACTGCTTTTGTCATTTTTTACAAGATGGACAATGTGTCACCAAAAAAGTCATTCAGCTTGACCAAAATTTCAGTTTTACCGAATTACACTTTTGGTTATACCGAATGAAGATATTTTCAAACAATGCTAACAGGCTGATATCTAGCTAGCTTGCAAAAGGACAATCAAACATTTTATATTCAGTACAAGTTTTTAAAATATTACAACATTTTTCATGTTTTATAGCGCTTGTACCGAATGACCTGATGTTTCAGGACATGCGTATGAACAAGTGAAAACATTAATTTTTCAAATAGTTAAAAGAGATTTAGTTACTTTGCTTCATGACCATGTGGTCCTTTGCAGGTGTCTGAATGATGTCATATCCTGTCACATGATATTGACCGCATGACTTGATCCAAAATGTTCCCTTTATATTGGTTACTCCGAATGACATCAATGAAATTCATTTTTTCCGGACGTTCTTTCTAATAACAAAGCAACGACTTCTACACATAATTTTAATACCATTTGCACTATGTTGATATATGATGTTTTAAAATCATGGCAGAATAAAAAAATATATACATTTATTACATTTTAAGATATTTTAATCACAAATGAAATGGCTGTATTGACCTTTGGACGGTTGAACCAAATGACCTTTTGACACTTAAAAATCTTTAAAATACATTTATATGTAGCAAAATATAATTAAAACCTTTTGGATTCAATAGAAAAGATCTAGTTGTACTACCTTATATATTTTGGATGTCATATCTTTATTTTTTATTATTATTAAGACCTTTAGACAAAAAAAAAAAAAAAAAAAGACCCGTCACGTCATTGACCCATATACTCTTTTCTTTCTTTCTTTCTTTCTTTCTTTCTTTCTTTCTTTCTTTCTTTCTTTCTTTCTATCTTTCTCTTTCTTACACATTTCTCATTTTATTGGTGTAATAATTAGTAAAAATAAAATAAAATAAAATAAAATAAAATAAACAAATTGAAATGAAATGAAATGAAATGAAATGAAATGAAATGAAATAAAATAAAATAAAATCTCATTGCTGTCTTGGAAAAACAAAGGTATAAAAAAAGATTATTTTTTTATTATTATTATTTTTCCTTTCTGTGTTTGCATAAAATCATAAAATCAGTACATAATTTTTGCAGTTATCAACCTCAATGTATTTTGAATTATTTTCTTTATAAATGAATCAATTAACATTTAATCTCATTGGTGTCTAAGGCAAACATAAGTTTAAAGTACTATTATATTGTGGATCTTGTTCTTAATATGTCAGTTCAGGGTTTCTACTTTGAAGAGTTTCTGGGTTCTTGATGTAGGATGTAGGAGGTACCCGTGTGTTTTGGTTGCCAAAAGTCAGGCCAAATTAGAGAGCATGCAGACACTTTTTTCCCCTCCAGGCCATCCAATCACTAAAATGAGCACAAAGGAGCAGGTGTCTTTCTCATCTCGTGACTTGTTGGATGCGTCTTTCTTAATGGCTCACAGCAAATTGGCACATAGAACAATAATCTGTCAAGTGTAATTGTTGGTGAGCTTCAGCCAGTCGCACTTATATGAGAGGTGACTACGCAGTGTGAATGGGCCGAGGCTGAGAAACCAGTCAGCAGAAGGAAAACAGAAAAAAGCAGGGCATCACACTCTCCAGACAGCTCCACCCAGACAGAGGAGAGAAAGAGGGCAGGACGTGCAGCCAGAGGTGACAGACGCAGCGGTGTGATCGCCAGCAGCTGAGCCTCCCTCCAGCTCGCCTTTCTGTTCTTCACTTCAACTAAGAAGAATAAGCCTCTTTAGTCCGGACACCTGCAAAACTGAGGGTGCGAGACGAGTATGAAAGCCAAGAGCTGTGTGAATCCTGCGCTCTCTTTCCTTTTGCCTTTGGGCAAATCACAGTCATTCAGACAGCTTCATTCTGAATGCTATTATCACACGCGTGAAACATTTGACATTTGAGACTACTACCCTTAGGAAAGACAAATCACAACTGAGATCTTTGTAATATCACAGTTATTTCCGCTAAATAGCAATGAGGATAAATGGAGACTTATGATTCACAGATTTTTCTCTTGAGATAAAAATAAAAGTTTTAAAGAGATAGTTGACCCAAAAATGAGAATTCTGTCATCATTTACTCACCCTCATGTTGTTACAAACCTGTTTCTTTCTGCTGTTGAACACAAAAGAAGATATTTTGAAGAATGTTGGTAATCAAACAGATTGACTTCCATTGTAGGAAGTCGATGGTTACCAACATTTGTCAAAATATCTTCTTTTGTGTTCAACAGAAGAAAGAACCTCACACAGGTTTGGAACAACACGAGGGTGAGTAAATGATGACAGAATTTTGAGAGATTTCAATGTGATCTCAAATATTTCTCATTAAATTACTCATACAATGTTCCTTTATTTCTTTTGTGTGGGTCACAGCGGTATATCAATCATTATAACATAATATTTTTTGAGAATTAATCATCATATTCAAGATTTTCAGCTGCCGTGCGAAGAAAAAAAAAAAAGCCAGCCACATAAATATTTTATGGCTAGAGCTCATCATCTAATTAATATTCATGAGCCAAGATGATAAGGTTTATACAGCCATGTCGATAGAGTTATTCAAATATATTTATTTATATGTGTGCGCTTAACGAGTATGTTATTTTATTAATATTTAATCATATTTATATTTACTTTAACTTATTTAATCAGGATTATTTTAGTAAACAACTGTTAATTTAATTTTAAATCTAAATAACATTCACATTTAAATTAATGATTACTATAAATACATGTATTATGTAAATGATGACACATATGATTAAATAAATAATTAAAGTCCTTTCACAAATGAATCAGCGCTGCATATTTGCAGAAAACTGAAAATAAAAAAGACTAAGCGGGAACATCGATCCTACTGTACAGTTACAGTTGGCATCTGTTTCCACTTTTATTTCTCTTCAGGAATTTTAAGAAGGTTTTTTTTTTTTAATTTACACATTTCTAATTTTATAAATAATAGGACACTGGAGACAAAGTTAATACTAAAATAAAATTTTAACTGAAAATATTCACTGTTTTACAGAAACATTCTACCTTAGAATCCTATCCCATCTGTTTAGTAACACTGTAATTTCACTAAAAGGACTTTTTCAGATCTTAAGTCAAGAATTAAGGCCTGTTTCACACCAAGGACGATAACTATAAAGATAAAGATATAGATCTAAAAATCGTTCTAAGGGCCAGATTTACTAAACGGTGAATTAACATGAGTGCAATTCTTAAAAAGGGCCGATAAGTGTGGAAAGTTCAGTGCGTGATCTACTGACACAGATGCAGCCGGATCATTTCCATAATGACCAATACAATCTACCAAGAGCAGCACAAATTAGCGTCTGGTTTAAGACATGCTTTCTTTGGGCAGAAAATAATGGCACAAATACCAGTAAATTGACTAGCGCAAACCTTAGTAAATACTCTCCTCCCATAAATTTTGTGTCCAAAAGGGAAACTCCAACAAATGCATATGCAAAAATAACCTTGTCCACGCCTTTTCAGCACTAATTTTTCATTGTGTGTCTTTAGTAAGTCCTGACAGTAGTTTTTTAACACCAAAACAGAGTTTGTACTGGCGTAAGCCGTTAATAAATCTGACCCTAAATATTAGGCTATGTGTCCACCAAATAGTTTTTTTCCCGCGGCTAGCATATTTTTCCAATTGTTTTCAATGGTAGCGCCTCTGAGTGTCTATTTCATGCCGAAGCACTCGCCGTGCTCGCCGTTTTTTTAAGGTCATTCGGTTTAACCGTCCAAAGGCCAAAGGCATTTCATTTGTGATTAAAATATCTTAAAATGTAATAAATGTATATATTTTTTATTCTGGCATGATTTTATAACATCATATATCAACATAGTGCAAAATGGTATTAAAATTATGTGTAGAAGTCGTTGCTTTGTTATGAGAAATAATGTCCGGAAAAATGAATTTCATTGATGTCACTCGGAGTAACCAATATAAAGGGACCATTTGCGGTCAATATCATGTGACAGGATGTGACATCATTCAGACACCTGCAAAGGACCACATGGTCATGAAGCAAAGTAACTAACTCTCTCTTAACTATATGAATCATTCATGTTTTCACTCGCTCATACGCATGTCCCGAAACGTCAGGTCATTCGGTACAACCGCTATAAAACATGGAAAATGTTGTAATATTTTAAAAACTTGTACTAAATATAAAATGTTTGATTGTACTTTTGCTTGCTAGATATCAGCCTTTTAGCATTGTTTGAAAATCTGGTGTGGACGCTAATATCATTATAGTTATTCTTGGGCCTTTAAGATAGGAAGTTTCTGTAGTAGATCCTGGTGTCACAGAGAGCCCACATACATAAGATTGCCTGCATGCTTGATTTCAGAGTGTGAGACAGCCTGTGACACTAGCTAGTGATAAAGCCCCTCTCCAGTCCCAGTGATGGTGGCTCCACTGACACTGAAACACACCCCTCTAGTGTTGTTGTTTCATATCTGACCAGTCTGAACAGGTTCCTTCTGTGAGGTGTGAAGCAGCATGGCACAAACAGAGCCGCAGCTGCAGGGGCCCCTCAGACCACAGCACTTCATGACCGTGAAAACAAACCAGCAGAGAAAACCCAGGAATGTCATCTCGCACCTCTCCTATACAGCCTACATACTGCATACACATCAGTGCTGTAGTCTAGCCGCTGTTAGTATTCAGCTGCTTTCAAAATAGCGTAACCTTTTGTAGTAACAAGCAACTTTTAGTGGTATAGTGTAATGCTACATCACTTTTTACACATTGCATTTTGTCACACTGCATTGCACATGCAGATGCAGCTTTGGAGCCGAGCGAGCTATTTAGGAAGTTTAGTTCAAAACCTCTTTGAAAACAATTCAGTTTGGTGATGCTAAGGTTGCAAAAGTCCGGGAATTTTCAAAGCTGGAAACTTTCCATGGGAATTAATGGGAATATATGGGAATTAATGGGAATAAACAGGGAATTTGCAAAACTGCAGGTTAGCCTATAACAGGGTAGTTAAATGTATTTGAAAAGAAAAAAAACCCAACCAGATTTAATGCAATTTTAGTTGATTTTTTTTTAACCTGCACATTCCTCAATCACATTCACAGTGTCACTACTTACTGCAGGGCTATTGAGGCCACACCCCCTGCATGCACTGTGCATTCCCCCAGTCCATAACATGTACATTTGATCAAAAATACATAATATTGTGAAATATAACTACAATTTAAAATGTTTTTCTATTTTGATATACATAAAAATATAATTTATTTCTGTGATGCAAAGCTGAATTTTCAGCATCATTTCTCCAGTCTTCAGTGTCACATGATCCTTCAGAAATCATTCTAATATGCTAATTTGATACTCAATTATCAATGTTGGAAACAGTTGTGCTGCTTAATATTTTTTATAACCTGTGATATTTTTTTGTTCAGGATTCTTTGATGAATAAAAAATTAAAGAACAGAATTTGTAACAATATTACGGAAGAGGATTAGGGCCAAGCAATAATAAAAAAATAAAACCATCTTGAGATTAAAGTTGTTAAATTTCGAGAAAAAAGTCGAAATAAAATGTTGAGAATAAACTCGTTAAATTACGAGAAAAAGGTCGAGATAAAATGTTGAGAATAAACTTGTTAAATTACGAGAAAAAAACTTGTTAAATTTCAAGAAAAAAGTCGAGATAAAATGTTGAGAATAAAGTAATTAAATTACGAGAAAAAAGTCGTTAAATTACGAGAACAAATTCGTTAAATTATGAGAAAAATGTCGTTAAATTTCAAGAAAATTCGAGATAAAATGTTGAGAATAAACTCATTAAATTATGAGAAAAAAGTCATTACATTACGAGAACAAATTCGTTAAATTACGAGAACAAATTCTTTAAAATATGAGAAAAAAGACGTTAAATTACCAGAACAAATTCGTTAAATTATGAGAACAAAAACCTTTTTTCTCATAATTTAATGAGTTTATTCTCAACATTTTATCTCGACTTTTTTCTCTAAATTTAACAACATTTTTCTCATAATTTAATGTATTTGTTCTCGTAATTTAACAACTTTTTTCTCGTAATTTCATTACTTTATTCTCAACATTTTATCTCAACTTTTTTCTCGTAATTTAACGAGTTTATTCTCAACATTTTATCTCGACTTTTTTCTCGAAATTTAACGAGTTTTTTCTTGTAATTTAACAAGTTAATTCTCAACATTTTATTTTGACTTTTTTCTCGAAATTTAACACGTTTTTTCTAGAAATTTAACAACTTTAATCTCGAGATGGTTTTATTTTTTTATTATTGCTTGGCCCTAATCCTCTTCCGTACAATATAAACTACTGATCAAAATTTTGGTATCAGTAATTTTTTTCTTTCTTTTTTTGAAAGAAATTAATACTTCATTTTCAAATTCAGCAAGGATGTGTAAAATTGATAAAAAGCGATATTAAAGTGATATTGTTAGAAAAGATTTCTATTTTGAATAACTTCTGTTCTTTTTAACTTTTTATTAAATCAGTGAATCCTGAAAAAAGTATCACAGGTTCCAAAAAAATATTCAGCAGCACAACTGTTTCCAACATTGATAATAAGTATCAAATCATGATATTAGAATGATTGCCGAAGGATCATGTGACACTGAAATAAAAACATAATTGCTGCAATAAAAATATATTTATTTTGCATTTTTACTAAATTAGAATTAATTGAATAGGAAAAAATAAATAACTTATTTCATGTTATGACCAAACAAAATGTTTATATTTTTGTTTTTATATGATACGTTTTATAAATATTATACATTTATATAAATTTCCCAAAATTTCCAATTAATTCCCATAAATTCTCATAAATTCCCATATATTCCCATAAATTCCTGTTAAGTTTCCAAATTGGAATATTTCCAAAATTCCCCAGGTTAAGTTCACGTGGAAAGTTTTCAGAAAGTTTCCGGAAATTTACCGGAAATTTTCTGCCCCTTTGCAACCCTAGGTGATGCTAGTGGCACTGAAATTACACACTTTACCTTTAACTAACTTAAAATATGTGAAACTTGTAGTTTGGCTGCTTCAAAGCAGCATCCCCAACACTGCTACACACTCACAATTTGCTTTTGACTTGGGTTCACCGTCTAATCCTGTACACACTTCACTTGCTACACACAGACAGAAGTTAGTTAGCAGGCAGCGAAATTCCTCAATGTTCCCCAAGGCCCTTGCACACAGGGTTCAGGGCAGCCTCATGAAACAAGGACCTTAAACACTCATTCTCATCATTCTGTTGTAGTTTTTCAAAGAGCTGCCCTAAGCGGGCCCCGGCAGGCACGTCCAACTCGGAAACCGGATTTATTTTATTCAGAGAGTGAGAATCGGCTGTCTGCTTTACTTCTACAAGCGTTCACTCCCCTGCTGCTCTTGAGAGAAAGACGAGAATCCTGTAACGTGGCAACAGCGACTGCCTCCCCATCTTTTATTAGTTTTGAGTGACACTTTGAAACCGCGGCCAGGATCGAGACAAAGCGTTGACACAAATACAAATGAGCCTCCCGCTAAAGGCTACTAAACAGAATAAACAACCCCGGATTCAAATTGTTTTGACTTCACTGATGGCAGAGACGAATCAATAACGCTACAGTGGGAATTTGGAAACTGAAAAACACAGATATACGCCAAATATTCTAATAATGAAGGGTTTAAAAAGCAAGAACATTCAGTCGGGGGGAAATGCTTCTGCATGGAAGCAAGCTGAGAATCTGCTGGCTGCAGACAGATGGCATTCTGGGGCTGAAGGGTTGACCATGGTGCCTGGATCGGCGCTGACAAGAGAGCTAAGCAGGAGCTTACCACCTACAGACTGAAGTCTTACAGAAACTGATGACATGCCTGAAGTTTAGAAGGCGCTAAAACTTAAATTAAGAAACTGCCTAAAGCGCTATAAAACCCGTGACACACCAAGCCAACGTCAAAGAACTAGCGGCGACAGCGACTGAGTTGTTGCATTTCAATTGCTTATCAAAAAAAGAAAACTAAAACTAGGACTGCAGATATACAAACCATAAACAAAGCAGCGCTTGCCGAAAATGCCACGATGCTGATTCAACATGCTGAATCAGCCGAACCGTCACCGACGAGGCCTGACTAGAGCCAACGTGTGGAACACACAGCAAAAACTAGCCCAACAGACACTCACTGACGGCCCAACGTTGGCCGACCGTAGCCTTGGAACCACTAAGATTTGTAATGTTTTTAAAAGAAGTTTTGTCTGCTCACCAAGGCTACATTTATTTAATTAAAAATAAAAACAGTAATATTGTGAAATATTATTACAATTTAAAATAACTGTTTTCTATTTGAATATATTTCACAAAGTAATTTATTTCTGTGATCAAAGCTGAATTTTCAGCATCGTTACTCCAGTCTTCAGTGTCACATGATCCTTCAGATATCATTCTAATATGCTGATCTGCTGCTCAAGAAACATTTAATGTGTACAATTGTACAAAATATTTGTGTACAATATTTTTTTTCAGGATTATTTGATGAATAGAAAGTTCAAAAGAACAGTGTTTATCTGAAATCTAATCTTTTGTAACATTATAAATGTCTTTACTGCCACTTTTGATTGATTTAATGCATCCTTGCTGAATAAAAGTATTCATTTCTTTCATTTCTTTTCAAAAAAATAAAAATAAAAATTCTTACTGACCCCAAACTTTTGAACGGTAGTGTATAATGCTACAGAAGCTTTGTATTTCAGATAAATGCTGTTCTTTTGAACTTTCTATTCATCAAGGAATCCTGAAAAAAAAGTACACAACTGTTTTCAACATTGAAAATAATCATAAATGTTTATTGAGCAGCAAATCAGCATATTAGAATGATTTCTGAAGGATCATGTGACACTGAAGACTGGAGTAATGATGCTGAAAATTCAGCTTTGCATCACAGGAATAAATTACTTTGTCAAATATATTTAAATAGTACACAGTTATTTTAAATTGTAATAATATTTCACAATATTACTGTTTTTTACTGTATTTTTAATTAAATAAATGTAGCCTTGGTGAGCAGACGAAACTTCTTTTAAAAACATTAAAAATCTTTTGGACTGTACTGTACATATATATATATATATATATATATATATATATATATATATATATATATATATATATATATATATATACACACACACATACATATATATATATATATATATATATATATATATATATATATATATATATATATATATATATATATATATATATATATATATATATATATATATATATATATATATATATATACACACACATATACATATATATATATATATATATATATATATATATATATATATATATATATACACACACACACACACACACACACACACACACACACACACACATATATATAGGGTTATTATGTATGAAAATATATAGCTGCCTTTTATATTTTAGAATGAGGGTTTCATATTTGTGGGTCCATGGCCTCAAATGTTTGAAAATCCCTGAACTAGAACACCCATGCAATGTCCTAGCAGCACCAGATTAGTCTAGCAGCCACCTAGGAACTCTTTTAACACCCTAGCAATGGCCCAGAATACCTTCGCAACCACTTAGAAATTAATCTTTTCAGCAGATCCCCTGCCTGTGTCAAAGTTCAAGGAGCATATGCAAGTTTTATTTAGCACCTTTCTTGAATACTTATGCTAGCCAAGACTGCAAAAAAGTTTGTGGGAAAAAAAATCTAAATTTTAGGTTGATGGCAAAATAAATCACTGCTCCTTCCGTGAGGACTGTCACTGCTTATCAATGTTCTCAACAAATGTGTCGATCCTTACGAAAATCCAAACGGATGCAGTTCAAAGGTCTGTCAATCTAATGAAGGACAGCCGTGCATGACGTTGCTCGTGTCCGTCTCAATCAGAGCTGTGTCGAAGAGCAGATTTCCCCTGAGGTTGAAGCTTGAGTGGAGCGATCAGGATTTGTAAGCGCCAATTTTTAGATGAGAGGCCTTTGGCATAATGACACTTCAGCGCAGAGTTGAAAGAGCCAAAGAGTCGTGCTCCAGTAAAAATGTGCTGTCTACCATCCAATCTCACTCTTCACAACACTGCATGATGAATCTTAATGTGTTGTGGGAGTACAAACAATGAACCAAGTGCATCTAGATTTGCTTTGTTATGCAGATTCACGTTTATTTCCGAAGACCTCTCTGTAAGAAGCCTTTGCTTGAAAGTGGTAAGTGATGAAGAGTGATAAACGGATCCCAAAGGTAAAGTCCCAAACAGGAGATTTTGTTTCTAGCCCAAATCACCTGATAAACTTAAATGTCTTTCACCTTCTCTAAAGTAGATATTTTGTATATAGCCTACTGTATATTTTTCTTCTCACTGCAAACTATACATGTGTGCTTCTTCAGAATGATTAATTATTAAATCAAGAGGCTCTAAAATGTAATGTTGAACACAACATTTTACAATCAGAGTGCCTTTGGGAGCCACTGGCCTTCTTGCTTGTTGCTGCACTGCCGTTTTCATCCTCTCACATTACCATGCAGTAGACATTTAGCTGTCAGCACATTGACACTGAAATCGCTTTTTAAATGATCTTAAAAACAGACCTTAAAATAGAGCAAATGCCTCCACACACAAACACCATCTCTCAAATATGCTCTGGGTCCTGTGCTAAATATTATCGATCTATTCCAAGATCAACACAATAACAAATGGGAATTGTACAGCATAAGCAATAGACAAAGCCAAACAAGTCCCTTTAAGGCCAGCCAGTTAATTTTGTGGCCGTTCTGGAATCGCACCCAGGCAGCTATTTTCTAGCCAAGCAAGTACAGCGCCTATGTACTTGAATACGGAAAGATCGCAAAACTTCTGGCTAAGATTACGTTTCAACAGCATGTGTCAAATCTGACAAAAATAGTATCATTTATTTTGGCTTTTTTTTATTTTTTATTTCAAGCTCAAATCACGCTATAAATCTGCATTCAGTTTGGTCTACTCATAGCTAGTGCACTAGCTAAGCTTATTGGCACTTCAAACTTCTTTTCCTACAGCCACCATATTGAGCGTTATGGTTTTCTCATTCATTTTTCTACAAGTGATCCATCTTCTCCCTTTTATACTCTCTCTGCATGACTCTGCTTTTATGTATATGGGAGGTGGAATACAGCAACAAGGACAAATGTTGTTGACGTGTACGCAAGCTAAAAATGCACCGCACAGGCTGCACAGCTGAAAGCCACAAGCACGGGCAGTGGAGCTGATCCAAAGACAGACTTGAGTGCTCACAGTGAATGACAATTCAGGTCACTGGAATCCTGTGCCAAACTTTACCACGAAACAACGGATCTCTGTTCTCTTCCTGAGTGTGGATATTGTGTAAATATTACTCTTTGGGAGGTTTCTGTCTCTATATTTAAAGGGTTAGTTTACCCAAAAATGAAAATTCTGTCATTAATTACTCGCTTTCATATCGTTCCAAACCCGTAAGACCTTCATTCATCTTCGGAACACAAATTAAGATATTTTTGATGAAATCCGACAGCTTTCTGGTCCCCCGCAGAAAGCAATGCAATTACCAGTTTCAAGGCCCAGAAAGGTAGTAAAGACATCAATAAAATAGTCCATGTGACTACAGTGGTTTAACCTTAATTTTATGAAGCGACGAGAATACTTTAAAGGTTTAAATTTAACGTTGAACCACTGTAGTCACATGGACCATTTTAACAATGTCTTTACTATCTTTCTGGGCTTTGAAAGTGGTAATTGCATTGCTGTCTATGGGTGATCAGAAAGCTCTCAGATTTCATTAAAAATATCTTAATTTGTGTTCCGAAGATGAACGAAGACCTTACGGGTTTGGAACAAATTGAGGGTGAGTAATTAAAGGATTAGTCCACTTTTAAATACACTTTTCCTGATAAATTTACTCACCCCCATGTCATCCAAGATGTTCATAAACAAAATATCGCCTTGAACGTACTTTCCGCTTCCGCATTCTTCATAACGCTTACGCTGAATGTCCTACGCCTTCCCTATTCTACTTACGGAACAAACGCAGCGCCAGTTTCGATTTTATCCGTAACTTGAATAGGGAAGGCGTAGGACATTCAGCGTAAGCGTTATGAAGAATGCGGAAGCGGAAAGTACGTTCAAGGCGATATTTTGTTTATAAAGCATAAACGGTTGTATTTTTTTTCGAAAATGACCGATCGAGTCGCTAGATAAGACCCTTATTACTCATCTGGTATCGTTTAAAGCCCTTGAAGCTGCACTGAAACTGTAATTTTGACCTTCAATCTGTTGGTAGCCATTGAAATCCACTATAAGGAGAATAATCCTGGAATGTTTTCCTCAAAAACCTTAATTTCTTTTCGACTGACGAAAGAAAGACATGAACATCTTGGATGACATGGGGGTGAGTAAATTTATCAGGAAAAGTGTATTTAAAAGTGGACTAATCCTTTAATGACAGAATTTTCATTTTTGGGTGAACTAACCCTTTAAGTACAGGAATGAAACCTAGGCTCCTAAATTTGATCAATAATTGCTGTCCACACACATTTGTTTAACCAAAATACCCTTCAAATGACATATGTAAACACACATGCACACGCATGTACCAATACAGACGTCAGTGGAACAGTAGGGGCATGTTCTCCGAAAGGCGCCTATCTGGGGAGCAGTGATATACTTCACCGCAGCACTGATAAAGCATTTCAAACTCAAATGAGCACACAATGAATTTCAGACAGCATTCATTGTCTGAGATATTATCTCAGGCTGCAATTCATTTCAGTGTTCAAACTGAAAGCTGACACAGGACCAAAGAACCAGTGGAGAGGCCAATGCCCTTCATTTTAGCGCATGTGCTCCGATACACTGTACCATGGTGTGCACACAGTCAATGCAAGTTCGATTTTGGCTCACATTATCAGATCTTCCAATTTTCATGAATAAAAGTGGGAAAAGGCATGAATAAATAAAAACAGGGCAACACCATACACCATAAATGGATGTGGGATATTCCTACCATAAATAACATCGTCTCTCCGCCAATACCAACTGTTCACATTTTTTCAGTTGAGGAGTGCAACAGTTCACTCTCTTTTTAGGTGAGTAAGATAAACAGTATTGGAGATAACATTATTTCTCGTCCTTCCCTTCAAATACCTTGTATATCCAGGCCACTAACCCTGGAGAATTTTAAGAATTAGAAGATTTCACAAAACTAGTTAGCTCTATGAAAACCTCCTCTAGTTCTCTGGATGTGGTACCTACTGCTTTGTTTAAAATGTTATTGCTTTCTATAATTAATAATTCACTAACATCTGATCAGGTTCCAATTTATTTTAAAGGGGTGGTTCAGTGTTTTTTTTTCTAGGCTTGATTGTGTTTTGGGGGCACAGTTTAACATGTCTTATTGCTTTGTTTTTTTGAAAACGCGGTATTTTTCATATATTTTACGTTTATTCTACACCTCTGTTTCCACTCTCATATGAACGGCTCATTTGACTTCCTGCTTCTATTAAGCCACTCCCTCTGAAATACGCAGTGTGCTCAGATTGGTTGGCAGGTTGGTAGCTGGCCCAGTGTATCATGATTCGCTGAAGCGTCCGGAAACGCCACGCCCCTTACCATTCGTAGTTACGCGCTAAGCTGGAAATGTAAATAATGGCGTCTGTATTGCTGTATCAAATTGAGCCGAATCAGACCCAGATGAAGAGGCTAAAGCAGAACCTCTGCAATCACGGCTTTTAAAGGACGTTTATGAAAGGTATTTCATTTAGTATGTGTGTCAAGGTGTTTAGATATGCTGTCACTGCTGTTTGTTAGCTTTCAATATACAGTTTTATCCTGATTAAAGTTTTACTGTAGCCGAATACATGACTGAGTAGTTGCATTTTTGTAAAGGTATCGTTTAATTTATAGCATGAACAACAGTTTGTCTATGAACATAGAAGTTTGTTGGTGTTTGTTGCACTAGAACTTAGCTAACTGGCTAGCAAAAACGAGTTGCTCTTTGTATATGTCCTTGATGCATTAAAAATAGCAACAGAACTATAACATTACATTTAAAAGACATGTACAAACAATAAAACATAATTACAGTTTGAAGCCAATAAACAGCAGCTTCTGTTTTTAAAGTGGGAACTGCTTCATCTTTCAGTAATAGCTTTTGTGCAAATCCAGCATTGAACTCGTGTAGACTCTGGAATCTGTCTTCAGCGCCGCATCCAGTGCAGAAAATATCACAGATTATAATGGGTTCTATTATCTTTTGACGCGCCGCGCCGCTCGCGTCCGGTGTACACAACTCTTCCTCTTCCATTTTGCTGCGCCACATGGCCTCGCCCACTTTGTTGCGTGTTCCCGGGGCAGTGTTTATGTTAATAGCAAGGGTTTATGATGTCACCAACCCGGGAAGAAGCTTGTTGTAGTCCAAACCGGCTGTTTTTGTAGGCAATAAACTGCCATAACTTTAAAAGACAATATCTCCGTTTGCATTAAACGTTCAACGCTGTAACTTTGCAGATACTGTTCATACTCAAGCAGCAACATTACACACTAACTAAAGTTAAAAAAGTGAAATTGCATTGAACCACCCCCTTTAAACAAGCTGTTGTTCAACCACTTCTCAAGAAAACAAATCTTGATCTATCCTAGCCCCAAAATGATAGACCTATTTCTAAGTTGCCTTTTATGGTTAAAGTGTTTTTTAATCAACTTACAGCTGTTTTAGATGATTATAATGCAAGGTGATTCAGGTGAATGTTCTGTACCAATTCTTTTACATCTTACCGCTGATTTTGATACTGTTGATCACTGTATACTAGTTGAGAGGCTCAGACATTGTGTTGGTATCTCTGGAACAGCCTTGAAGTGGTTATCTTTATATTTATCAGATAGGTCTTTTTCAGTTAGAGTTTAGAATTATGCTTCACCAACAGCATCTCTGTCCTGTGGTGTTCCCCAGGGTTCTGTCTTGGTCCCTTTGCTTTTTGCATTATATTTGCATTTAGGGCAATTGCACATTTAAGGGTGTTGGCTATCATTGCTATCCAGATGATATTCAATTATATATTTATTTAAGCCCCATAAAATTACAATATTGTCTATTCTTTTATTGTATAAACTATGAAAGATTGGATGGCAAACAATTACTTGCAGTGAAATACTGAAAAAACATAAGTACTTATTTTGGCTCCTGTTGGTGCTCTCCCTAAGGCAGGGGTAGGCAAGTTCGGTCCTAGAGAGCCGCTGTCCTGCAGAATTTAGCTCCAACCCTGAAAAAAAACCTTCAGCTGCCTATAGCCTTAGTAATCCTGTAGAGCTTAATTAGCTTGTTCAGGTGTGTTCGATTAAGGTTGGAGCTAAACTCAGCAGGACAGCGGCTCTCTAGGACCGAACTTGCCTACCCCTGCCCTAAGGTGATGGAAAGTTTTGGCCCTTTATCTCTCTCTGTTAAACCTACTCTTTGTAAATTAGGTATTCATATCGGACAGGCCTTGAGTCTTGATCAACATGTTTACTCTGGTTCGCACCTGTTTTTATCAGTTGAGAAACATTGCGAAACTGAGGTCAGTTGTGTCCACAGTAGAGATGGAGATAATCATACATGATTTCATTTCCTCCTGCCTTGATTATTGTAATTTTCTTTTTACTTGTCTTAGTAATACATCCTTGAAAAGATTACAAGCTGTTTAAAATGCTGCTGCTAAGCTTTTAACTAAGTCATCAAAGAGATCACATGTAACACCAATTTTAATTTCCTTACACTGGCTCCCAGTCAGATTTAGAATTCAATTTAAAATCCTTGTGATTGTGTTTAGAGCATTGCAGGGCCAAGCTCCTCTTTATATGAAAGAGTTGTTGCAACCTTATAACTCCAGTAGGAGTCTAAGATCCTCCAAAAAGTTCTTGTTAGCTATCTCTCACTCCAGATTAAAGACTATAGGTGCCTGTGCCTTTGAGGTTGTTGCTTCTAAACTGGAATGCTCTTTCTTTGGATCTAAGATCTGTGGACTCTGTGGACACTTTGAAAAAGCAGCTAAAAACTCACTTGTTTAAACTTGCTTTTGTCTAAATTGCTCTATATTATTTAGTCTTTTATCTGATTTGCTTTTTAACTGTCTGTTATTCTTATTTTGTTTCCTTTTCATTTTTGGATGTAAAGCACTTTGCTCTAGAAAGGTGCTAAAGAAATAAAAAAACATACTAATTATTTTCATTCCTTAGTTTATAATGAAACTGTTAAAGGTGCCCTAGAATTAAAAATTGAATTTACCTCAGCATAGTTAGATAACAAGAGTTCAGTACATGGAAATGACAAACAGTGAGTCTCAAACTCCATTGTTTCCTCCTCCTTATTTAAATCTCATTTGTTTAAAAGACCTCCGAAAAACAGGCGAATCTCAACATAACACCGACTGTTACGCAACAGTCAGGATCATTAATATGCACGCCCCCAATATTTGCATATGCCAGTCCATGTTCATGGCATTACACAAGCCAGTATTAACGTCTGGATCTGTGCACAGCTGAATCATCAGACTAGGTAAGCAAGCAAGGACAATAGCGAAAAATGGCAGATGGAGCAATAATAACTGACATGATCCATGATACCATGTTATTTTTAGTGATATTTGTAAATTGTCTTTCTAAATGTTTCGTTAGCATGTTGCTAATGTACTATTAATTGTGGTTAAAGTTACCATCGTTTCTTACTGTATTCACGGAGACAAGACTGTCGTTATTTTCATTATTAAACACTTGCAGTCTGTATAATGCATAAACACAACTTCATTCTTTATAAATCTCTCCAACAGTGTGTAATGTTAGCTTTAGCCACGGAGCATACTATCAAGAATCAAATGATAACATCCAAATAAATACCATACTTACGTGATTAGACATGTTGCATGATGAACACTTTGTAAAGATCCATTTTGAGGGTTATATTAGCTGTGTGAACTTTGTTTATGGTGTTTAAGGCAAGCGCGAGCTCCGTGGGCGGGGAGCAGGAGAATTTAAAGGGGCCGCGCAGCCTGAATCGGCGCATATTTATTGATGCCCCAAAATAGGCAGTTAAAAAAAATTTATAAAAAAAAATCTATGGGGTATTTTGAGCTGAAACTTCACAGACACATTCAGGGGACACCTTAGACTTATATTACATCTTTTAAAAAAAGACATTCTACGGCACCTTTAATGATTAACTGTGTACATCTCCAATTGTAACATCACATTTGTTTCATCAAGCCAGGCTACACATTTTCCACCAGTTTCCAAGCCGAAACTGTTACCACATTTCCTAAATAGGAAATTCAGACTTTTCAAAACATAAGCAACAACAGAGATGTCCAAAACAATACAACCACTACAACTGTACCGGAACCAGCACAAAATGAAATATCTAAATTATGAATGTTTCCAGTGTCACTGGTGTTTGAAATTCATAGCTGTTTGTGTTGCGTTTGAATTTCATTGCTGGGCGGCAGCCAGCAGGGCCGGGTGAGATCTGTGCAGAGGGCTGAAGTGTGAAATGAAACACTGATTGATTGAGAGAACAGCAGACAGCATGGAGAACAGCCCAACTCCACTCGAGCAGAGGTCACAGAAAGACGGGGATACAGAAAGACGGGGATGCAGAAGGGTAAATGAGGGCTATGCAGGCGGGGTTAGCAAAGATCCTGGATTAGTGTCACATCCTGACCTCGGATCAGTTTGTATGGCATGCCCTGATTATGCAGAGCATCAGAACTCTGCAAACCAAGGGCCATCTGAACTACTTCAGATATATTCATGTGAAAACAGTTGTGTCATTGAAGCCATTTTTCAACCACACAGTTCTGGTGTGGTTTCATGGCCTGTGCTAATTCTTGAACTGTTCTGTGCGTTTCCACCACAGAAAAGGCTGTTCCAAGTCAGAAAATTTTGTTCGACTTACTGGTCTGGAACCAGAAAACAGTGCAGAGAATTGCCTTGTTGAGAAATGTCAAATAGGATCAATTGCACAAGAGAGAACAATCATGTCCGTGCGGTTGTGAGAGGAAAAAAAAAAAAAAAAAAAAAAGAGTACCGGTATTTAATGCATATCCAGTTTAAATCTCTCTCGAACAATGACAGAAGGGAGTACCGGCAGATGATGGCATGATTCAAAGAGGTCAAGTGCTGGCCGAGCAACTGCCACGTGAATCGAAATGCTATTCGATAGCTTTCTCCGTACTACAGTCCTCCTTGTCTCCTTGCTCCACCAGCCACCAAAGGTTGATTCTACACAGCAACATTTTGTCTCAGGAAGAAATGAAGAAAATTATTGCAGAGTTCCTCCAGAGTACCAGTGAAGCATACAATCATGGTCTTTCATTTCAGGTGTTCTCCTTTGCAGCTTGCACGACTCTGCCTCCAGCCAGCCTTGAGGAGCTGGGTTCAAAGTGTGGAGCGTGCTGTGAGGCGGCACGAGCTAGACAATTCCCATTACCCACGTCTTGCTCTCTGCCCTGCCATCTCGAACCGACGCTCCACGAATACAAATGGCCAAGGCCGTGGCTAATCCCCTTCTGAATGAATGCATACGTGATGGCTGCTGTTTGAGTGCCACAAAAAGGGCATTTGTTTGTATGTGTGGTTAAGCATAAAAAGAAGGGGAAAGTGCAAGAAAACATGACGATGGAAAAACGGACACGGTTTTCTTCCATCCATCATGTTGATTACTCTCGCATTGGTCTGAGTGCCTGTCGGTCTGACGTCTCACAGGTTGTGGCGGCAACAACGCTGTTCCCGGTGCAATGGCATTGTAATAGCCCACAGCAAAGATGCAACAATTAACCTTTTTATTACACGCCTGTCAGCCACAGCAGACGGTTCACTGTCTCAAAGAGAATAAAACGAGCGAGTGCAAGTGAAGAAAGGCGACTTTCATTTGGCTTACCTGAAAACACCACAGACGTGTTTGTGCTAGTAATACAAATTAATCTGCTCTTTTTAGGGCAGGGGTTTTCAAACCCCAGTTTTAGGGTACCAAAATGCAAAATTGTAATTTTGTACAAACAAACCAAAAATTCATTGTCAGTTATATACGTCCAGTCTAAGTGCATTTCTGTATACACATTTTATGTTTGTTTTCAAAAGTATTCACTATGCAAGCATACAACAGTTTCTCCATAGACATCCACTGCAAGTGCATGCATGTATACATTTGTGGAAGATGATGGTACTGCTGTATGTGATTTATTGATGATCTTCCTCTCTGTGACTCCCAGACAGCAAGGGTCGAGGGCCAGACAGTGTAGCAAACCAGCACACGCATACACACGAATTTAACAGCTCAGAGTTTTTTCTCTTTCAAGCTCAAGAAACTTAATGGAATTCTCTGTTATTTGTTATTTAAATATCAACATTTTCTTAAAGTAGAAAAAACAGGTAGAAGAAACTAATCCATCTAGAATTACAATGGATGTACATATGCTAAACAAATACAAAGTTCTGTCATGAAACTCTAGATGGCGCAGGCTGATCGGTCTTAATGTAAGCTGATAACTGCAGCGTTAACTACTTGGCACAAGCTGATTGGCTGCAGATGTGACAAGGACTAATGTGCTTGTTGCTCACACATTTAAATGGCTGGTTACATTCACTATAGCAGTTTACAGCGTGCTTCAGAGATCCTCTAAAACTCTCCATCTTCCCCAGCTCCACCTGTATAGATCTGCTTTGGGTTATTGATATACGCTATTTGTGCAGCAGCAATATGTCTTCCTCGCAGCAGCGTATTGGCGTATGTATTGGCAGCAAGTTCCTGTACTTGCTCTGCAGCAGCAGCAATTCAGCAGCAGCATAGCAGATCTATTCCACCAAGACCAAATACATTAGCATGGTCATATACATTGTCATGCTAACAATCTTCTGAGAGTTGTCATGATAGAAATCTAGTTACACATATGTAATACAAGTCACATGCTCATTGAAAAATTAAATTTGGTAGTAAGGCAAAGTTTAAACCGTAAGAGTACAGAGTTATACAACAAATGTGGACAGGATAGCTCAGATCATTTCGCCTTGAATGAATTGACCATTCACTAATTGTTTGAATTTGAACCTAATTTGTTAAAATGTTAGCCACAATATTAAGTTCATATCAACCAAAGCTAAAGTTAAGAAGCTATTCAGCTTAATGTTCCATTGGCCCTCCTACTGTACATAAAAGATAATTATTTAAAATCAAAATATAAAAAACAAGCTTATTACTGTTTAATCGCTTTGCAATGTAAGTATCATAAAAAGTATGTAAATACTGAAATACTGTACAGTGAAACACTGCCAACGTCTCTATCCATCAAAAGGATCCTTGACCTAACAAGGCTGAAGGAAGACATATGCAAGACTACTATGGTATGTTTCTTTAAGGAAAACTCCCATTGCTGTCTAGGAGAAACATTTGAGATATTAAAAAAGTTGTGATTTTCCATCTCTATCCCAAAAAATCCCCAAAACCAGTAGTGGGATTTCTGTTTAAACTCCATTTAAGCAGTGCAGACTGTCAGTAAACCACACGCTTTGGTTCAATCTGTTGCACAGCTGAGAATACCTCACTAAAAAGCCCAATGAAAATCTCCTGCTTGCACTCCATGTCAGCTTTTGAGAAATAATGAGCTTGTTCACTCAAAACAGACTTCCATGGGGGAAAGACTCTTGTGCTACTTCAAATAAGCATCGGTCTCTGACTTTTCAAAGAACTCCTTCAGAGAGATTTCAGTGAGGTTACACAGTCTGCAAGACTGTAAGGGCTTGATGTAACTTAATTGCATTCCTTTTTCCCTCCAACAGCAAATTGAGTTTTAGGGTAAAGACCCAACTCAAACACCTCATAATCCTTGCAGCTTGCCTCCTGCAAATGAAACAAGGTCACTTTCATTTCGACTCAAAAAGGCCCAATATAGCAGCCGCAGCACTGCCTAACGTACCTGCTCTCAGACATTTACAATACTGGTGCTGCATCAGCAGATGCCCTGACTGACTTATTGAACTCCACTGCAGGCAATAACGCAGAAGGATGAAGACAGGACAGACAAACAGAGCACTCTCGCTGTCATTCTGTCCTTGCATTTATAACAACATTGGTCTTGAGGCAAAACCACTGCCCAGCACGGGTCAGTTATATATGGTGCACGTATTCCTTAGTTTGTATGAGAATGCTGTGCAGATATGTGTATCAAACCACGTGTCTTACCTGCTACATTGAGTCTAGCTGTACGGCTAATGATCGTGCCCAGGTTGTCTACAGTGGCCACGCACTGGTAAACACCCTCGTCGGGTTTATTGTGTTTCGAGTGCAGCACTGAGCTGATGAGCAGAGAACCGTCGGCCAGGACCTGCCTGCGATCATCTGAGGCCAGGCTGAGGAAAGAGCCATCTTTCTTCCATTCGATCTTGGCAGAAGACTCACTGTGGACTGAGCAGTTGAGCAGCGTCGGCGCTCCCCGCACTGCCAGTGTATCCGACGGCTCCGTGGAGAACCGGAATGGGCTGAAGTTCCTCACTGCTGATCCTACGGAGGAAGAGGATAAAATCAGCACTGGATTTCTCATCATCACACAATATGATGCAATGAAATTTGGGTTTAGAGGTTAGGGATTTAATAACAGAAGGTATTTGCATTATTGCTTAATAAAATTACATTTGCATGGATGAACGTGGGCCGTAGCGTTTTATTCCAAATATTATTGTATTTCAACACTTATCTCAGTTTCTTTATTCTTGCATTTGAGAGCCAAACACATTGATTCAAATGTCAAAACTTTATTACTAGTGTCCGGAAAGGACCAAACGTTGAGGTAAAGAGAGGATAACAATGAGCAAATACATTATAAATCATTTTAATTATAAACGTACATCAAGAGACATTTGAATATCTTATGTTGCTCGCTCAAAAGCAAATGGGGGTTGGAACTGACAAGGCTAATGCAAAAACTCAAACTAAGCACAATTACTTTGCATTTGTCCTCATAAATTATTCAAATCTTGGCCTCGAGAATCATCAGGACTTTGTGTGGATAAATAACTTGAATCCTCTGTACTTCTTGGATGGGTAATGAATAATGAGCTTTTTAAGTTTTTTTTTTTTTTTTTTTAAATACTGCACCAAGTGGTGTTGAATGCTAAATATAGCTGGAAGCAGTTGAAAATGGTTTATGGCAAGTCTACAAAAAGCTGGCATGACATGGGCCAGCACACAAACCAAAAGTCATCATTCTGCAATTTTAACTCAAGGGTTAATGTCTGGGATCACTGCTAATGAGGGCACCCTACATCCCCTCTTAGGTTTCAAAACTGAAGAGTCAGAGAATGTAGTGCATACTTTACTGTATATTCTACAACTGGCGAGCAAATGAGGGGATAAACATTGATTTCAGGTGATCACGCCATTTCCGAAAAAGATGCAAAATGATCGATTCCACTGGGGAAAGTGACTCTCCAGGACTACAACCAAAAGTTGATCATTTTAAGAGTGAAAGTGAACAGTGAAAGTGAGGTGACATGTAGCCAAGTATGGTGTCCCATACTCTGAATTTGGGCTCTGTATTTCACCCATCCAAGTGCACACACAGCAGTGAGTATTGAACACACACACCAGGAGCAGTGGGCAGCCATTTTTGCTGTGGCGCCCGGGGAATGATTGGGGGCAAAGAATATACACTAACAAGAAGCGACACTCAATAGAACGTTCCATTGCAACACCGGCGCCCAGCAGCCGCCCTGCGTTTGTGCCATTTTGTGGTGAAAGCGACTCGTCAGTCCACTGGTTTCTATGGCAATATCAGCTGCATGTCTAATGTCCATTAAAGCAAATGTGGGAATTATGCGATAACGGACACAGCAATGCATTATAAGATCATTATGTTTGAGGCGTGATCCATTAAAACTTACAATATAGCCTATTTCAATTCAGATAGTGGAGTGATACTATTATTACTATTACTCCACTAGGTCTGAAATATATTGTTCACTGCAAACATGATGATCTTAAATTTATTAATTATTATTTTACTATTAATAAATGTGTAAAGTTGCATAAAATGGAAATACTCATAAAGTAGGCTAACTACGTTACCTC
The DNA here is from genome assembly GCF_018812025.1 of Megalobrama amblycephala. Lineage (NCBI taxonomy): Eukaryota > Metazoa > Chordata > Actinopteri > Cypriniformes > Xenocyprididae > Megalobrama > Megalobrama amblycephala. The sequence continues at coordinate 43,452,505 of NC_063046.1, read as the reverse complement.
AGATGATTGAATGGTTGGATTCCACAACTGGTAAAAAAACATATATAAGACAATACAATATTTACTGTAGGAGCCATTCAATTTACTGGTGACTTAATTTAAAAAACTGCTCTAATGTGCTTCTGATTTGGCAGTGAAATTTGCCGATTTTGGGTGCATAAGATGTGAAGGATTCAATGGTCCAGTTAGTATTTTTTTACCCCATAATGGCGGCCGCGCTACCGGAGTGCCATCTAGTGGCTGTTGCCCAAAAAGTATCAGAGTGTCGCCTCTTGGGTTCTATACTCTATACTCTTTGTTGGGGGTTCGGTTGTGTTCATTCACTCCCCCCACCTACATTTCCTGCTGGTACTGAGACTAGAACCTACAACCTTTGGGTTACAAGTCTGACTCTCTAACCCAGTGATTCTCAAATCTGTCCTAGAGTACCACCAGCCCTGCACAATTTGTATGTCTCCCTATATCTGACACACCCATTTCAGGTCTTACAATCTCTACTAATGAGCTCATGAGTTGAATCAGGTGTGATAAATGAGGGAGATGTACAAAATGTGAGGGCTGCTGGTACTCCAGGACAGGTTTAAGAACCACTGCTCTAACCATTAGGCCACAACTGCCCCTACAGTTCACTTTGAGATATTCATCCATTGCCCAAATTAGAACTTTAGAGAGGTGGGTCGAATTGTACCATCCAAATCCACTTTGTTGCTTTCCAGCTTGACTTGAAACCAACTCGGCTACTTGAAAATAACAGGCAGGTGTGTTGGAGCTAGGTTGGAACTGAAGTCTGCTGGAAGATAGTCCTCCAGGAGTAGGGTTGGCTCTCCTGATGTAGTGCCTAGTGTGTAGGCACTCAATGCATTTCAAAACGTGTCATATTACAATTCTTAATGCAACCATGTTACAATCTCAGCATTGACACAAGGGGTCCATTAGCATAAACTGTGTTCTCTATTGTATGGTCAAATTCCAATTGGAAGTGAGCATCCCTGTGCCCTACTCACTCTGAAAGGCAGAGCCACTGAAGTGGAGGCTTTGGAGGGAGCAGGAAAATTGTCTCAATATGTGGCTGTTTGGAATACACTTGGCCGTTGTACAGTACGTACCCTTCACTAACAACATTGAGAGGGGGCACTTCGGGAAGGAGTTAAGTTGCTCACTTTCGTGCAACATCACCTTCCCACAGTGTCCATTAAGAGTGCAAAAATGCTGGACAAGAAGTATTTTGCTGAACTGGTGAATAACATATCTTGTTTAATGGCACAGACATTTGGAAGTAACTATCGTCCTCTTTAGTACCTGGGTTTCTTGCGCCTGTTCTATGGCCCATTCACACAGTGAAGGCATATTTCCTATTGCACATGGTTTTAAAGTCTCCTGTAATGGAGTTTGGGGGTGTGGGTCAGTTTCAGGGTCTGTGGGTAGTAATTGTGGTCAACCCTCTGTGTCCACTTAGAAAGGCTTCCTGGAACTAAACACTTATGTCTGTCTATGTGCTGACTCGCATTTGGACATCTATAGAAATGGCAGAGAGCTTTACAACAGCTGCTTTTGTTGGCTGAACTGTTCTCCGGCCATATAAGATAATTGCACTCTGGCAAATGTTAAGCTTTCCTCGAATAGTTTCCTTAAAGACTGATGTGAGGCAACGGTGTTTCCAGCATAAACACATCTGGATTAGATTAATTCCTGTAAGATAGATGCACTTTCTAGTCACAAACATAATTTGCACTTCGTTGTCCAGAGGTAACTGTTATACAGCTTTCAACAAAGAATTCATAGTGTTTATAACAGACACCAATAAAATGTGGTGTCTAAATGTCTGAGACCACTAGTTTCTCTAGGTGTAATGCTTCAATTCATATTATCATCATAAAATCATGAGTGAGAATTTTTATGTAAATATTTACATGAGAGGCAAAACATGTTCCACTGCTAATGATATCAGCACTTAAACTGATATAAACTGTAGAAGGTTTCTGGTGTGCAACAATGGAAAAAAATCTGACCTAACCAGAGAAGTTCAAAGTGCCATGCTACTACCATCTAATACTATCACTATACCATGTCACCACCATAGTACTTTCTAATCAGAGACAGGTGACTAACACAGTAATGAAGGCAGATCTCACAGATGGAGAGGCCTGTATTCCAATGGCGAGAAGGGAATTCCACCCTGCAGCAGAGCATCAGAAGATCAGCATACTTAATCATTGGTATGTTAGCGGCTGTTTGGATCGTGCACAGAGGAGGTGTGTAATACGGCTCCTCCAGCTACCACTTCACCATCAGCTGCAACTGATGACCATCTGCTGCTGCTCAGACCTTGTATCCCAGAGTCCCACAGTAAAGCTGAGACTGACTCCACACTCGTGTTCTTCTTTTCAGCAATTTTTCATAGTTTATTTACCTTTTAAAGCTCTGCTACACATCTATGAGCCATATCAGGGAAAAAACAACTACTTCAACATACAAACAAACCAGAGAAAAAATATTTGTGCTGCTACCTCAGGCTATATGAATATAAGAATACTCAGTGGTTGGTTAACTTTAAAGTGTTAAGCTGAATACACCAGTTTGCATGGTATGTTGGTTTTGATTCTTAGGGCCCTATCATACACCCGGCGCAATGCGACGCAAGTGTTTTTTGCTAGTTTCAGCCTGACGCAGTTATCATTTTCACTTCCAGTGAAACACACTGCTTAAATAGCAAATGCACTCACACCCATCTGTTCGCCCATGGGCGTGCTGGTCTGAAAACGAGGCGTGTTCAGGTGCATTGTTGGCATGTTGCTATTTTGAGGCAACTAAAAACGACTGCACCATTGACCAACAAAAACCTGGTTGTACCCCGCATGTACACTCTGCTTGTTACACACACAGGGACGCAAACATGCCAAATATTAAAAATAAAAGGATTCCTCTCTGGAGAAGCATTCAGTCTTTCTACTGGCTTTTAAAGGGAATGGGAGATGAGACTGATTGGTTTATTGCACGTTACGCCCAAAACACACCCATGACTCATTAAGAGACTAGGTACAACCATTTTTTTCATCATTAAACTAGCAAAAAAGGATTCAGACACGCCCTAAGTGCGCCTGCACCATGTGCTTCAGACCATGCACTTAGATCGTTAAAATAGGACACTTAGTGTTGTCTTAAATGGAATTTGCATGAATTTAAGGTTGAATTTTAGTATCTGATAGTAGATACTAAAATGCCTGGGCTACTCGGTGGTTTACAGCTCTAGGGATGCACAATGTATTGGAGATCACATTGTTACTGCTCAAATTTTTATTTAATTAAGACAATCCCAATGGTATACCTTTTTTCTTTCCTTTCAAGAGTACTAAACATTTATGATTTTCTTTCATCTGTACAATGATGTTTTAATTTCACTAGAAGCACTCAGTGTAAATTGTTAAAAGAGAATATTATTAGATTTATAATATTGGCAATAATATTGGATATCAGCCATGAATTAAATATCTGCTATCTGTATCACCCAAAAAAATGTCTATATTGCTGTATCTTTAAGTATAGTGTATTGGATATTAAAATGAATTTCCACAAACATGCAAATATCAGTGACACTTGTAATGAGTCTTATTCAGTTTGCAAATATTTATGCTCAAGATTTAAAGTCAGCATCATATTTTTATCATTTAATGGGCTCAAAACACAGAGGAGAAAGTGCAGCATAAACCAATTACACAATCTCTTTAGAGTCACTTGAAATTCAGATTAGATACAAGCACTCTTCGGCTGCGAATCATTTTAAATACTAAGCAAGTCAGAAGAATATTGGATTTCCACAGGAATATTGTCATATAAATGATGAATAATGAAAAAAGAGAAAGAACAACCTTGACCATCCCTGCTGGAATATTTCTAAAATGGTAGCCACTAACCACATAAAGGATTTTTAACTTGTCAAGCCCAGTATATGGCACTATAAATAAAATATTCTCCTCAAGCTAACAGGAAATATGTTAAATGGACGGGTTTCTATCCAAAAACAAAGTTTGGATAATACAATTAAAGAATACCATTTTCCTACCACGGTACATGTCCAAAACACATGGTTGTACCATCATATGTTTTTGTTAGTGACTAAACAGAGTGATCTTTGGTGTCAGGAAGCATATTACAGACATACGTCTAATCTTTTCTACTTTTCACCGTGCAGAAATTGACTTCAAAATGTGTTCTGCAGTCCACAGTGCAGGGAACCAGGAGAAAATGAGGCCGTCTGTTTGATAAGTATGAGCCACTACCCCTGTCCCTAGTCCTGTGAAATCCATTTTATTCCACATCCAAAGAGCACTTTAGATCTACAGCTCCAGTCAGCAGAAATCTCTGAAGCCAGGCAGATATGGAAGGTTTGTCTTGAACCTCATTCAAAGTCTTTCGCCTTTATAAAGTGTCTGTCAGACTGTTGAGGACAGATGAAGATTATAGTTATAGAGAGCTCTTCACAACTGTGACTATAATTTTTTTTTAATAGAGATCTCAGTTCAGGAAATCTAACATGTATTTTAAGCTGAGAATTAAAGATAACTTCTTAATATTCTTATGTGATATTATGAGAAATGCGCTCTGTTGGTTCTCACACAAAGACTGAGCTGTACCAATCAGGTCCTGTACACAACCTCCATTTTCCACAAAGACCACTTTCCCTCCAGATCACCTCTTGATGAGGCTCAGGTCATTTCCAGAAATCATTATGGGAATTCTACAAAAACATATAATCAAAACAAAACCCCAGAATAAAAGAGCTCACATTAAATTAATACAAAGCAGCCTTTGAGACTAAACTAAAACAGGTAATTTTATTACACCACATGGAAAGAAGAGTAATAGGCTAAAATATCAGTTTCATTATTAATCAACGGGATCGCATCTGGAAATTACATTCGAGTACGCCAGAATTTCTGTTTCTAGTTTATCCACAACGGTGAAAATGGCCCGCGGCTTTGCATTATTGAGTAGAAGGGGCTTCTGAGCTGTTTGACCTTCAGCTAAATAAATATACTTAGAGCAAAAACCGTTTGCGCTTTGGAAAACAGCCAGTCAGATATTTTATCCAACATATCAAGCAGCTTCCTCTACTCTCCTAGACTCTATACCAGTTCTTTGTCATTCCCTTTCAGGCTCATTAGTCCGACTGGAATGCCTTCCCTTTCATGTCCGTCCACCTTCAGTTTGTCTGCTTCTCCCCAGGCTTGCCTTTATCTACCAGCATCATTTCTTCCCCATCTGTCACTGCAGAACACAGTGAGGAATCAGCAGTGATCCGCTTACGAGAGACGAGGCTTTGAGAGTCACAGAACTGACTCAAGGATGAGTAACTTTGCCTTGGACTTCCCTGTGGAGATCTCACATATTAAACCAGTCTAATAAACTGCTCTCTCAGTGTACACGCTTAAAGCTGAATCTGAGCCTCATTCTCATATAACACTCATATTACAGATTTAGCACTGTTCCTTATGGGCACCTCAGAATTGCTGAAAAAAAAAAAAATTACCATCTTAAGATATTCTTTGTCCTTTAGTGGCAACTGGGGGTGAATTTCATGAAACCAGTTAACCACATGCCTAGATCACATTTCACCCCAAAGATCAATGGAAAAAAATAGCAAAATAATAATAATAATAATGGTATATTTTCAAACAATTTCACAGCTAAGATCATATTTAGTACATTAATGCAAATATTATATATACATATTTTTTATATATATATATATATATATATATATATATATATATATATATATATATATATATATATATATATATATACACACACACACATATACATATATATATATAATATTTGCATTAATGTACTAAATATGATCTTAGCTGTGAAATTCTTATTTTTGGACTGTATATATATACAGTACAGTCCAAAAGTTTGGAACCACTAAGATTTTTAATGTTTTTAAAAGAAGTTTCGTCTGCTCACCAAGGCTACATTTATTTAATTAAAAATACAGTAAAAAAAACAGTAATATTGTGAAATATTATTACAATTTAAAATAACTGTTTTCTATTTGAATATATTTCACAAAGTAATTTATTCCTGTGATGCAAAGCTGAATTTTCAGCATCATTACTCCAGTCTTCAGTGTCACATGATCCTTCAGAAATCATTCTAATATGCTGATCTGCTGCTCAAGAAACATTTAATGTGTACAATTGTACAAAATATTTGTGTACAATATTTTTTTTCAGGATTATTTGATGAATAGAAAGTTCAAAAGAACAGTGTTTATCTGAAATCTAATCTTTTGTAACATTATAAATGTCTTTACTGCCACTTTTGATTGATTTAATGCATCATTGCTGAATAAAAGTATTCATTTCTTTAATTTCTTTTCAAAAAAATAAAAATAAAAATTCTTACTGACCCCAAACTTTTGAACGGTAGTGTATAATGCTACAGAAGCTTTGTATTTCAGATAAATGCTGTTCTTTTGAACTTTCTATTCATCAAGGAATCCTGAAAAAAAAGTACACAACTGTTTTCAACATTGAAAATAATCATAAATGTTTATTGAGCAGCAAATCAGCATATTAGAATGATTTCTGAAGGATCATGTGACACTGAAGACTGGAGTAATGATGCTGAAAATTCAGCTTTGCATCACAGGAATAAATTACTTTGTCAAATATATTCAAATAGAAAACAGTTATTTTAAATTGTAATAATATTTCACAATATTACTGTTTTTTTACTGTATTTTTAATTAAATAAATGTAGCCTTGGTGAGCAGACGAAACTTCTTTTAAAAACATTAAAAATCTTAGTGGTTCCAAACTTTTGGACTGTACTAATTATATATATATATATATATATATATATAGAGAGAGAGACACATAAAATAAATACATTTTTAAAGACTTTTAAGAGATTTTTTGAGAGACATTTTTTTATTTTTGCTGATTTAAACTAAAAAATAATTTTATTACAGTATTGCTTTTACTATAATTTATATAATATGTAATGCTACAAATAAAATAAACAAGAATTATGTGTGGATGATTTACCATAATGAAAAAAAAAACTGGTTTAATTGTCTAAAAATAGGCTTGATTTTCTCAGTGCAAAATAAAATCTCATTTCTATTGATTATTGGCTAAAAAATGATGTCTTAAGATGATGATGATGATGATACTAATGATACAAAGATGATGTCTTTGTATTGCATAGAGTAAATTTCACCCAGTTATGTTGAATATTGACAGAAGTTTTACCCTCTAGCACAGAGTTGGCTTGTATCAAGTATCTTTTAGGGTTTATTGACCCATTTAAATGACTCATGTTTTATTGTTTGGCAGCAGAGGTCTATTTAAAAGCTGACCTCTTCTCAAATCTTAGAAAGGATAGACTACAGTGATAATAGTGAGGTGGGAAGATGAGCCATTTTTAAAGGTCACTGTCACTACAGAATAAAGGAATGCACAGAGAATGCAGCCTCCTGTATTGTCTTCAGCACTCACTCGCTTCCTTTTTAGTGTTTCACAGATGCCCACTTCATCTTTCACAGCGGCTACTAGGAACAAAGGCTGCTCTCCCACTCAGGACCCCTGGCCAACGGTAGCCCCTCACCCCACAGTCTGGATGCTCAGATAGTGGCTTTGCCCTCTCAACAAGGGTCCAAGGTGTAACGGCTGTACAAAATGATTGGTAGGCCTCCATGCCGGCTTTATTAGTTTGGCACACGCTCAGCTGGCAGAACAGAAGCGAAAGGATACAATTTTCGCAACTCAAAACACCTCAAGCTACCCTTCTTTCTCCTGCCAGGGAGCATTTCCAAGGATTAGAAAATCCTGAGCACAAGCATAAGCCAATTCTGTCCCTCCGCTACTGTATTTAGCAGAATTATGAGATATTTAGCGGAATTAATTTTGACTCTGATAGACCTGCGAAACAAAAGACAACACCTTTCTTTTGCTGCTGTGGTTTCCTTTACTGTGTAAAACAATTCCTTTGTAAATTATACATTATACATTCTGCCATCATTTACTCACCCTCACCTTATCTTCTTTAATGTTCCGCAGAAGAAAGAAAGTCATACAGGTTTGGAATGACATGAAGGTGAGTAAATAATGGCGCAAATATCAGTAAATTGACTAGCGCAAACCTTAGTAAATCACCTCGCGTGATTTATTTAAATACTCTCCTCCCATAAATTTTGCATCTGAAAGGGAAACTCCTACAAATGCATATGCAATAAGGTCAGCCACAAACATAACCATGTCCACGCCAGTGTAATTTTTTCACTGTGCATCTTTAGCAAATCGTGACAGTAGTTTTTTAACAACAAAAGTGGGTTTGCACTGAGTAAATCTTGCCCAAATGGGGTTATTATTAATACATGCTATTTGTATGAATTCTAAAGAATTGTATAGACAACTCTCTGACTCTCCTATTTGGCACTATTTGGCACTATTTGGCACAATAAAAATCACAGTCTACTTTATTTGTACAGAAATGAGCAGCTTGGACATTCTAAAAAATATCTCCTTTTGTGTTGCAGGGAAAATAGAAATTCTTACACGGTTTGGAATGAGTAAATGATGACAATTTTTTTATATAATAAATAATTATATACAATATACTGTAATTATAATTATATACAATAATTTGCCAGACTATTTCTTTGAATTTAACTATCATGATGGTTTCACATCCATGTGATATTTAAGCTCAGGAAGAAAAAATGCCTTTTCCATTTGGAAATGCCTAGGGATCCAAAATAGCATTACAAGTTTCTACGAAATGTGTCTTTATAACATAATGTGAAAAGCACACGTTATATAGGACTAGGAGAGAAGCTGCAAAGTCACTCGAAAAAATGCTGTTTTTTTTTTTAAAGCCATGTTTGGGTCAAATATGGACAAACTCAACTATTGGGTTTAAAATTTTAATTTAAAATTTAAACCAAAGGTTGGGTTTGTCCATATTTGACTCAAACATGGGTTAAAACAACAACCAGGCATTTTTTAGAGTGTATATAATGCAAGCTTTTATAGATATGACATCCAAATAACAGCATAATTCCAGAACATACTGTAAATAGTCACATTTCTGTCTACAGCCTAGACAGGCAGTACTGTAACCTAAATTGAACATTACAAGTGACTGACTTAAAAACACTCTACATAGACAAGTGCTCTTCAGTAGTGCAACAATGCAAAAATTGTGCTCTTCATGTGAAATGCACAAGAGACTCAATTTAGGCCCTGTCCCAAATCGCAACCTCAGCTCATGTGGTTCCCCTCCGAGTCTACACTTTGCCACATGGGCAAATGGGTAATAGCCCACTGTGGAGTTTGCGCTGCTGAAGCATAAATCATAAAATGACAACTGGGATACCCTACAGTCCTGTGGACTTAGGGATGTGCCAAAAAAATAAAAATAAATAAAATGGGAATGCTCAGAGATGACGTAAAATTCTTCTTTGCTCGCTTTAATCACTTTCATTTTTATTCTTGTGCACCGACTCGTTCTCTAAACCGAACAGCCAGTCAGAGCAATCTCTCTCACCAATGGCCCCGACACCGATTCAACATGCTGAATCAGCCGAGCTGTCACCGACGGGGGCCCGACTAGAGCTAACGCGTGGAACACACCACAAAAACTAGACCGACAGATGCTCACAGATGGCCCGGTGTTGGCCGAAGACCGACCATCGGCTTGGTATGTCACGGCTCTAAAGGATCTGAAAGTACGACCGGATACAAGACGCATGCAGATGCAAAGGTGCAGCTCAAATGGGGGAAGGGCAGGGAAGTCCATGTGCAACAGAAAAGCCTTCCAGCAGCAAATGAATGAAAATAAGATGATACGAATCTGATATTGGGAGTCGGCGGGCTGTCTCTAACAGATAGCGAATCCCCGGAGCACACAGGTAATTTCCCGGCTGCAGTAATGCCTCGCTGCATGCCGCACCTCTCACCTCAGTTGGACATAGTAATTAACCACGCTGATTGGAACTCGATCTCCCTCAATCATCAAAGCCGGCCAGCTCGCTCGTGAATCAAGCAGTACAGACACAAGGACACAGTCAAAGAGAACTGGAAAAAAAAATGCTCACAGAAGCATCACCTTTTATTCTCAGCCAGGTGTGGCAGCAAATGAGACGAAGCAGACTGTGACAAGAGACACAACTGTGCACCGTCGCCTTGAACATAGTCAAAAAAAGAAAAAATGTGATGCACTCATTGTACCTAATATGAATTCTCACTTTGAATTCTCAAGTGAATGTGTTAAATACTGCGGCTTGTGTGTGATTGCATCATGTTAAATGAATTATGACACATAACTACATTAAGAGTGAAAAATATGAATCTACAGCAATGTGACACACCAGGATAGACAAATTCTATCAATAAATAATGACACTGCTTGAGGCAGGACCATCAGGCACTGGGAGGGGGGTTTGTAGGGAGTGCAGTGACCTGATGATGGGCTGTCTGAGTCCTCACTTGGTCACACCCTCACTATAGGGATCATGCTGAAAGTATACTTTCCTTGCCTCACAGACAGTCTGCAAGACATGATTTTCATCTTCAGAATAGTCTGCTGATGAATGCATACACTGTCTGCTGGCAGCCCAATTTTTGTGAATGCACGAGTAATTTAAATGGTCGAAAACAAAGGTCCACTAGGCAGTGCACACGAAGATCGCGTCCATCCGCATTCTCTGTCAGTAGCTGCGCTTCCATCATCCTTCAGATTGCGCAAATTGATATTGTGAATTGAAAATACGGCCAATGGAAACAAGTAAATTTAGCAAAAACTGCCATACATCGCAAAAAAAGATTTTACGCTTACATGAGGTGGCTTTTCAGGCAATTCGAAAAAGGAATATTTCACAAAACTGCAAAGAACAACTTTTTTTTCGCATTTACAGGTCACCTGGTGTATGTAAAAGTGGATCGTTCCTTAAAGATTACACAGTATGTTTGGACAGACGATGAGACAGAGTTCTTTATTAAACTCATAAAAGACAAAAGAATTACGGAAATACTGGATTTTAAACAACAAAGAAAAGCCACAATTTATCCTCGAAGCAGATATGAGGGAGAAACACCCAGAAACACCTCATACGTGGCCGAACCCAAGTATAAGGAGCTTTCCTTGCCATTAATGCTTGGAAAACAAGCCTACATCTCCTTCGATTAAACATAATGGTTAGTGCAGTGGCTGCGATATACTTAAACCTACTAACATCCGTTGACATGATTTTTGGAATGGCTTATAGCGAGAGGAAATAATTACATTTTAGTCACATAACATCGGTTAATGAAAACGCCGTCATTTCACAATAGTTTTTTTTACCAACATTTAGAAAATATAGCAAAAGTTTTGGGCAAATCTGTAATGGAAACCACTTAAAGCTGACAAAAGTATTAGGTTTGACAAAAATATTAAGCAGCACAACTGTTTTCAACATTGATAATAATAAGAAATGTTCTAGTGCAGCAAATCAGCATATTATAATAATTTCTGATTGATCATGTGACACTGAAGACTGGAAATTCAGCTTTGCAGCTTTTATCCCAAAACTTTAGTTTTAACATTTAGTACATGTTGTAAATCACCCAACCAACATTTTTTTTGTTTACTTAATATCCAGTTGCTGTTGTTATTTTTATTATTTTAATGAAAAACTGAAAAGGCTTTTCGTAATACTGAGATTATGAAAGGACTATCAGGATTCTTTACAGGCGGCAAAGCAGCACAGTTCGGTTTTGACAGATAAGCCTGGCTAAGTCATCAGCTTGGGTAATGATAGCTTTTTAAGATAGCAGTGGTTCTCAACCAGTACCCTAGGACCCAAAGAAGGAGGGGCTTAAGCAAATTTCCAAGAAGGCAACAAGATGACTCAAAATTATTTAATTGTATATATAAAAAAGTGTCATTAAAATGCTTATATATATATTTATAGTCCAGTCCAAAAGTTTGGAACCACTAAGATTTTTAATGTTTTTAAAAGAAGTTTCGTCTGCTCACCAAGGCTACATTTATTTAATTAAAAATACAGTAAAAAAACAGTAATATTGTGAAATATTATTACAATTTAAAATAACTGTTTTCTATTTGAATATATTTGACAAAGTAATTTATTCCTGTGATGCAAAGCTGAATTTTCAGCATCGTTACTCCAGTCTTCAGTGTCACATGATCCTTCAGAAATCATTCTAATATGCTGATTTGCTGCTCAATAAACATTTATGATTATTTTCAATGTTGAAAACAGTTGTGTACTTTTTTTTCAGGATTCCTTGATGAATAGAAAGTTCAAAAGAACAGCATTTATCTGAAATACAAAGCTTCTGTAGCATTATACACTACCGTTCAAAAGTTTGGGGTCAGTAAGAATTTTTATTTTTATTTTTTTTAAAAGAAATTAAAGAAATGAATACTTTTATTCAGCAAGGATGCATTAAATCAATCAAAAGTGGCAGTAAAGACATTTATAATGTTACAAAAGATTAGATTTCAGATAAACACTGTTCTTTTGAACTTTCTATTCATCAAATAATCCTGAAAAAAAAATATTGTACACAAATATTTTGTACAATTGTACACATTAAATGTTTCTTGAGCAGCAGATCAGCATATTAGAATGATTTCTGAAGGATCATGTGACACTGAAGACTGGAGTAATGATGCTGAAAATTCAGCTTTGATCACAGAAATAAATTACTTTGTGAAATATATTCAAATAGAAAACAGTTATTTTAAATTGTAATAATATTTCACAATATTACTGTTTTTTTACTGTATTTTTAATTAAATAAATGTAGCCTTGGTGAGCAGACGAAACTTCTTTTAAAAACATTAAAAATCTTAGTGGTTCCAAACTTTTGGACTGTACTGTATGTATATATATATATATATATATATATATATATATATATATATATATATATATATATATATATATATATATATATATATATATATATATATATATATATACATACATATATATATACATATATACATATATATATATATATACATATATATATATACATATATATATATATATATATATACACATATATATATATACATATATATATATATATATATATATATATATATATTAGTGTTAGATGCAGTAAAAAAGGAGAACCACAGAGCCAAAGAGGCTGATAGGAGAGTATGGGAAATCATATTTGTTTCTGTTTTTTTTTTTTTTTTTTTTTTTTTTTTTTTTTTTTTTTTACAAAATTTGCTTTTAAAATGTAAAAATAAAAAACAGGATATGTGCTACTAGACGTATATCTTGCAGTGAAAGGTTCTCTGTTAGTAAAGTCTTTTGCTCATCCATTGTGAAACTTCATTGTTCTGTTTGTCACTGGAATGACAGAATGGTCGTGTCTGTACAAGCATATCACTGTGAAAGTGATGCGTTGCACTTTGCTAACTAGAAAGCTTGTGCTGTGCTCTTCATCTCCAGTGGCCTGAGGCAGATGAGCAAATAATACAGGAGGGACAGAAACATTTATCTTTCTGTCCTAATAGTAAAGAAAATGAAGTGGTCGTAATTAGATATACTATGGATTTTTTTAATGCAATACAATACAGCATTTTTTCCTTTTTCCTCCCTGACATGCACACCAGAAAAATCAATATACTCCAGCAGAGCTTTGCAAAGTCAAGCACTGAGCAGCATCGAATTTCAAAAACCAGGAAATCAACTCATATTGCGTTCAGAGCTCTTTCTTTCTCTGTGAGACGCACAGAGCTACTCGCCGGCTAGAAGACGCTGTTATGGCGGTCTGTACGTTTTTGTTAGGGGTCATTTCCAGCAATTCATTTGATGTCTGAGTGTCTCTCTAATGCGACTATATATCCATGTCTAATTTTGCTACCATAAGAGCACAAAACTTTAACGAATGACCGTCATTTTCCTGATATCACAATAGGTACACTACCATTCAAAGGTCTGGGGTCTTGTTGTTGTTGTTTTTTAAAGGAATTAATAGTTTTATTCAGCAAGGATACATTAAATTGATCAAAAGTGGCAGTAAACACATTTATAATGTTACAAGAGATTTCTATTTCAGATAAAAACTGTTTGTTATTTGAGGTTTCTGATCATAGAATTGTGATACCAAAAAAAAGTATCACGATTTCCATAAACATATGAATAATCATATTAGAATGCTTTCTGAAGGATCATGTGACACTGAAGACTGGAGTAATGATGCTGAAAATTCAGCTTTACATCAGGAAACAGTTATTTTAAATCGTAATAATATTTCGCAATATTATTTTTTTCTGTAATTTTGTTTTACTGTATTGTCTTTATTTTAAACATCTTACCCTCTCCAAACTTTAAAACAGTACTGTATGTTTGTGCAATAATTTAACTTGCAAAGGTTTAAAGGGGGCATACAGAATCATGAAAATCGGACTTTTTCCGTGTTTAAGTGCTATAATCGGGTGCATCTTCCAAACCAGAAAACGTGAAAACGGACAACCCAGTAACTTTGTTTTGGCAAGCCTTTCTCTGCAAGCATGTGAAAAAACGAGCCGCTCAGATTTCTCTCCCCTTGTGACGTAGGAAGGGGATCTTATAATATTACCACCCCTTAATCTGCACTTTTCCACCCACGGCGCCGTCATTTTGTTTTCGCAAGCAAAAACGGTGTAGCAGTTTTAAGGCCATGGCAAAAGTTCGAGCAAAGCATGCTAACTGTTCTGTCATTGGCTGCACAGACGAGCACAGAACACCATTTAGCTTGGATAGCCTGCAAGTTGACCCTGGCAAGCTCGATTGCTAAAGGAGCATTTCTGTCCGAGCGATATTTTGTCCAGCTTTGTTGTTGTTGAGCAACCGAAGCGCGAGTTGTTAAAGCTCCGCCCTCTTCTGGAAAGGGGGCCGGGAGCAGCAGCTCATTAAAGGGACACACAAAAACGGCATGTTTTTGCTCACACCCAAATAGGGGCAAATTTGACAAGCTATAATAAATGATCTGTGGGGGATTTTGAGCTGAAAGTTCACAGACACATTCTGGGGACACCAGAGACTTATATTACATCTTGTAAAGGGGGCATTATAGGTCCCCTTTAATACCAACAAAAACGCTGTTGTTGTTTGGCCTATAAACCACTTTCACCCACCCACACACACACAAAGCAGACACAAGCTCAGAACAGGTTATTTTTGTATTTGGCACCAGGTACTCCTTCATTACCAGAGCCAATGAGCAGTAGATCCTCTTAAACCTTTTTAATTAGAGAGCAATTCTAAAACTAACAACTCTAAACTCCTGAGACAAGCTCCTGATCTAATCTCTCATGGTGCAGTCATTCAGGAGAGTCAACGCCAGAACCACAGCTCATAAACATGCAGGGTAACTCGATGAAATACAAATGTATGCTCTTCCACTAAAAGACAAAAGTCAATCCCATGCTGGGCTAAAAAAAAACTAATCAATGACTGTATTGGCCCGTATTTGTCTCTAACTAAGCAATGAGGTATGAGAGGCTGTGCAGTATTTTCCATTAGGAAATAACAGAATGCCTGAAATGCTGTATTGACCAATCAGCATCCAGGACTGGACCTGTACATTTTAATAGAAAATTCAGTGAGCCGCAGGGAACAAATAAACACTGTACATGAATTCTTGTGAAATCATTTCGTAAACTTTCTTTGATGGCACCATTATCCCAAGCCGCAGCAGCTCCCTTCTTCCTGGAAGTTGCAAAAGAAGGAGGCTAAGTGTCCGAAAGTCAAGCACGACTGCAAAGTTAAGGTAAACTGAATCCAAGTAGAGCAGCCATAATTAGTTAGAGCTATTTGCGCTGATGCTATCTTCCCCAGTTCCACTCTTTAAGAGCCAGGCCTGCCGTTCCACTGAGATTCCCAGGAATGGAATTTTTTTTTTTTCTCCAGGTCCGGCAGTCGATTCTCTTCTGTTCCCCATTACAGGCCTTTGTTTGCTTTTGTTCTGCATGGAGGGGTGGATTCGTGCCACAGAGCTTTGTTTAACCATTGTGCTACAGGCCTGCTGGAAAAACCTTTTTAACCAGTTTAAGGTGGTCAAGCTGTTTTTAGATTAAGATAGCTTGTTTGTTACTCATCCATGATGGTCAAATAGTCCTAACCGACTTGAGCATGGTGGTCTACCCTAGGGGTGTCCAATCCTGCTCCTGGAGAGCTCCAACCCCAATTAAACACACCTGAACCATCTAATCAAGGCCTTCTTAGTCATACTAGAAACTTCCAAGCAGGTGTGTTGAGGCAAGTAGGAGTTAAACTCTGCAGGACAGTAGCCTTCCAAGTTTGGACACCCCTGGTCTATTTGGTTGGACCAATACAATGACTCTAGATTTAATAAGAACAAACAATGTCCTGCAATGACCAACTTCATGTGAGAACCTCTCTTTCACAGATGATAGTCTTTCATGTGATAAACAAAATCTTTTGACTATCAGAATAAACTTGTATCTACTTTGTGAACTTCATACTTAAGGACGGTTTACACCAAAACGAATGTTTGGCACAACAGTTTGGTTTGAATTTTGCAAGTCTGTAAATACGGGCTGAATGAAAATGTGAATCCACTCTCTGGCGCTTATAGAAAAGCAGAAATACCCTGGTTAAATAAAGCGCTGCACAACTTTCCATTTCTTACAACCACTTGTGACGGAGAAGAAAGTCAAATAATATTTATGGGTTTTCAAACCGCGGTTGTGTATTTGTGTGTTTTGTATACGCTACACTCTTAAAAAAAAAAAAAAAAAAAAAAAAAAAATGCTGGGTTAAATGTTTGCACGAGGTGCTGGGCAGTTTTGTTTAACCCAACTATTGTTTAAAAATGACTATATGTCTGGCTTAAAATGAACCCAAAATATGTTGGAAATTAAAAATCGGACACATAATTACTAGAGGCAACAAAAGGTGAACATTTATTAATAAGCAATTTAATAAATGTTTATTGTTTAATTATTATTAATTAAACTTAAATGTTCGTAAATGTTAATTGATTAAACATTAATAAATGTTAATTTCCAACACACTTTGGGTACATTTTAAGCAAGCAATACAGTGATTTTTAAGCAATAGTTGAGTTAAATAAAACTACCCAGCAGGTTGGGCAAACATTCAACCCAACCGCTGGGTTAAAACAAACAAATTGCTTTTTAGAGTGTTTCCATATTCTTCCTTTGCTATTCACTGTCGCTTAGCAAAATATTCTGTTTGTGAGCACCATCACTGTGAGCATTGGGAATCTAACTGGTTGCCCATTATTCTTTGCATTCATTTAGATTAGAGATTTGAACACCTTTTCATTTAAAAAAGGAGAATGTTTGCAGCAGATGCGTTAGCAGCCATTTATTCAAAATCTGAATTTCACACTAAATACTTGTCCTTGACAGCACTGAACAGTCCACCAATCACAGTTTGCATGACTGGTAAATATGTATTCGGATATAGGCCATTTGACTAGGTAGACAAAAAACGTGGTTCATCTATATAGTTTGTTTGATTTGAAATGCCTGTAACAATGTGAAAACTGAATCTACAGTGAATTATAGCTCTTAATTCGTTATTAGCATCCAGATACAGTTTGTATTACAGAAATGTCAAGTCTTATTAGACAGAAACATGGCTGCAGCTCTGTGTGTTTGGACGCTGGAGGGAGATTTACTTGAAGTGACTGAGATGAGGGATTCTATCTTTCTCTCCTCTATCTACTCGTTGTCATCTCAGTGCCTCTCTCATAAACACAGCAAGGAACATGCTGAAGCTCTTGACACAGATGCCATCAAAAAGCAGTCTTATCTTCAGGCCATGACATGCACAAAAGCTCAAAGCCTAGTCAAGAGTATGACAGTCATATCTACACAAGACACACAGAGATGCCTGTGGAACTGTACACTGTATGTGTCTGTTCTGCACAATACTGCAGATACCATGATTACAGTAGGTGTGACGAATCTTTTTGGACACTTATGGATGGGTACAGCAAGCGACAGAACATATAAATGATGCAGAGAAAAAAGGGTAATGAGAACAGGAAAATGTTGCGAGCCAGATTTAAACTCGCATTGTCCACATGAGCACCAAGGCTCAATGTGTCACAGCACTATCCATTTTTTAAAGGATTAGTTGACTTCAGAATGAAAATTTCCTGATAATTTACTCACCCCCCATGTCATGTAAGATGTTTACGTCTTTCTTTCTTCAGTCGAAAAGAAATTAAGGTTTTTGAGAAAAACATTCCAGGATTTTTCTTTAATAGTGGACTTCAACAGTTACCAACGGGTTGAAGGTCCAAACTGCAGTTTCAATGCAGCTTCAAAGGACTCTACATGATCCCAGACAAGGAATAAGGGTCTTGTCTAGTGAAACGATCGGTCATTTTCTAAAAAAACAAAACAAAAAAAAAACATTATATACTTTTTAACCACAAATGCTCGTCTTGCACTAGCTCTGCGATGGGCCACGCATTACATAATCACACTAAAAAGGTCACGTGACGTAGGCGGAAGTACCGACCCAGTGTTTACAAAGCGAACATGCAAAGATTAAGTCAAATGGCCTGTACAAAAAAAGGTCAAACAACAATGTCGGACGATTTTGAAGTTTTACGCATGACCTTTCCAACGTGATTACGTAATGCATGGCACATCACAGGGCTAGTGCAAGATGAGCATTTGTGGTTAAAAAGTATATAATTTTTTTTTTGTTTTAGAAAACGACAGATCGTTTCGCTAGACAAGACCCTTATTCATCATCTGGTATCATGTAGAGCCCTTTGAAGCTGCACTGAAACAGCAATTTTGACCTTCAAACCATTGGTAACTGTTGAAGTCCACTATTAAAGAAAAATCCTGGAATGTTTTCCTCAAAAACCATAATTTATTTTTGACTGAAGAAAAAAAAGACATGAACATCTTGGATGACATGGGGGTGAGTAAATTATCAGGAAATTTTAATTCTGAAGTGAACTAATCCTTTAAGGTTTGCTTTCTCCCTTCACATTATCTGCAACCTTGAAGATGCAATCCTGTTGAAAGCATAAAAATCTATAAATAAATGGAGAGCTAGAGGTATTTAATATTCTCCATACATCATATATAGGGTGGATATGATGAATAATTAATAATAGTCTATTGGAAAGGGCTACATCTGCTGTGCAAGGACTTTCAGGTGCCTTCAGCAACATTTAATCAAACCAATAAATGCAAAGACAGAGCTGAAATGCAAGGCACTGCATTTCAGCCCCCAGTTCCCCTTATTTCCCCATTCAAAAGGCAGATGTAGCGATAGCAGTACACGTTTGAGTAGGAGGGAGCCATTTGACAGACACTGTGAAGCCTGCCATTTCCGTATTCATTAAACACTGCCTTGATAGCCACATCTCTTCTGCATGTCCAGAGCAATCCAGGTACAGCGCAAAACTGTCTATCAATATGTAGGAGCATCGCTCAATAAATCCATTTCCTGCTAAGATCTAAAGCCGCCTTATCAAAGTCGCCAAGGCCAATTCATCCCTCCTTGAAGGACATGATCCACAAATGCAGCAGCAGGCATCCAGGAGAATGAACCTGAACTGACATTGCCTTGCAATAAAAAAACAAATTTTCGAATTAATGAGACTTATCGACCTTCATATATTCATAAAGGTCTCGATCTATGATATAATTTCCTTTTTTTATGCATGCTGGTAGTACCATGTGCCTTTGTTGACAGCACCAGATGACTTTGATTTGACAGAAAATATTTGGCAATATAAGAAATGATAAAATATTTTGCATGAAACCATTCCAGGTTTTCAGGTGATAACTGACAGTTGCATCGCCCTGACAATTTTGACTATGCCCAAATTAAATATATAAAAATGAATTTTAATTAATATCAATATCAATTTATCAATGTTTAAAAATTAAATAGTTTTTTAAAAAAAAGTTACATAAGCACTAAATCAAAATAAAAACTGAAAATATAAAAATAAAAGCTCATTCAAAATATTAATAAAACTATATATGAATAATACTAAAATAACAGGTCAATATAGATTTTTTTTCTCTCCGTAGCACTGGCCTACTGTCCACAGCAATTCATTTTGTCTAAAAACAGGATTTTTCAAAGTATATTTGCAATGTAATCCCACGTACTTTCTTGTAAGCATTTTTAATTCAAACAAGAGCAGATCTTCAGTAGCATGAGGTAAACATGCAGTAGTGAAAGGAGGACAGAGATGAACGTGGTTTGGACAAGCAAATAAGAGAATCACCCCAGCATGACTGCCAGTTTGGGCTGTGCCAGCCTCTTCAAAGCTGAAAAAAAGAGGGGAAGGTCACATAGACAGTTCCCCCGCAGCTGTGTTTGCGTGTGTGTCTGGAAAAGAGACACTCTGGCAGAAGCTGGGTAATTATTTGTGTTTTCATAGAGCCCTTCCCTCTAAACACAAGGGTTCTCTGGCCGTGAACCCTTCATACCCTTTACAAGCCTATTTTTATGTTGTGTGCATCTGCTTTCATGGCTCTCCACTCTCATGAATGTATAAATACACAAGGAGTCGCTGTTTCTGATTGGTGGAGAGGAGAGCTATTTAAAATGCCTGCAACTATAAGCCCTCTAACACAGAGCAAGAGCAACTTATGCTGTTTGTCTAGTGCCAATTACTCATTCTATCCCAACTAACCCATGAGGAGAGGCTATTCAAGTTTATAGAGAGAAATTGATGTTTCTTCACTGTAATTCAGGAGGAAATGACAAATGAACAAATCTGTAATGGCAATGCAAAAGCGTACAAAAAAAAACGAATGACAAGCTGACAAGCCAGGAAACGCGGAGTGGAAAAAACAACAATACTATTACCGGCAACAAACAATTTTTATATTTAATTAAAAACAGCCTCTTTTCACAGCTGGAGTGCTTTCCCCCCAGGCCTTGACGTCTCCTCCATCACGCTAAGAGAGTGTGATTAATTATTCATGCGGACCCGCAGCAGGTTAGAGATAGACGCGCCGTCTGCGTGCCGACTACATTCGTCCCCTGCTTGTTTACACGCACAGACCTGGTGATGGAGTAAAAGTGTGTGCCTGCTTCACTCCAATTCCCACATGAACATGCAGCAGTGCTTATGAATTACACTTCTTCAATATACATGAACTAATGCCTGGGATTTCAAAAAGACAAACAGTAGAACAAGCGACAGCCTTTTTGTGATGATCTGATGAGGTCAGAGTCAGAGAGCACGGCCCTGAATGCACATAAAGCAGAGCAACAAGCTCTTAGACGCTACAGTTTTGCTGCTATTAAAGACCGAATACAAATTTCAAGATGGCCATTATGAGTGTCTCTTTGACTGATCAAACATTGGGCATTTCTTTTTCAAGACTAGCCCATTGGAAAAAAACAGAAAAACAAATGAGATGTCTTTTATAAATAGTTCAACAACAACAACAAAATTGGTATTATTAGTGGTCGACTGATATTGATTTTTTTTAATGCCAATATCTTAGAGAGCAGAGTGGTCAATATAAAGCCGATATATTTTACTTAATATTTAAGAAATTAGAAATAAATAATTTGAAAATGAATAAAAACAGGCTGATGTTCTCAGTGCTTTCAAAATAAAAGTCCCATTTCCGACACATCAACCAAACAGAAAAACTTATCGGCCAATATCGATATTTAAAAAATGCCAAAAATCGGCCAATATATTGGTTAACCAATAGTCAAATACATATGGTATACTTAGGGCTGTGGCGTGATGTGGTTTAAAGCAACTATCAAATAGCAAAGACTGTTGCAGTGTCCCAATTCACATACTATCCGTCCAAATTAGTATTCGCAAATTAGAAATAGCGTGTCCCAAATCATAGTATTCCAAAGATACCTGGATGGTCTACTGTTTCTGGTTAGAATGGCTAATATTACCCACAACCCATTGCGCATTGGACGAGGATTTGATTAGAGCTACAAACACCAATAAAAAGTGTTAAAAAACTACAAACATGGTGAATGTGTGAGTCCGATGGTTAGGTAGAGAAGGGGTTTGAGCGATTAATAATCAGTATCTAACCTGACGGAAAAAAAAAATTCTTCATTGTTATCCAATTATATTTCATCTGCAACAGCATTGTGAACTTTTATAGATACGTTTGGTCATTAACTTTTAAATGCATCATGCAAACACATGAGGAGAGTCTCCGCATGAAAGACCCACGACTGGCAGATCAACGTGCTACTACATTTCTCTCCGATATGGTAGGAAATTCAATTAAACTGAATGTTGAGGATTTTAACTGTGACAAAACGATTGACAAGATGACAGGATGCATATAACTAAGCGGCTACTCTTCTGCTACACACCCACAAAAAGAGTAGAAAATTTGTAGTTGAACCGCACCAGAGTTCGTTTAGATATGTCAAAGCCACTGGACGGCAAGCCTGCGACCTTTAGCCAAAAAAAACTTAACGGCTAATGCTAACGCTCTGGTGGTATGCATAGGCGGTACACAGGGAAGGAGTTTTGAATGGCAGGCACTGATTTCACTGCCATTACACGATAGGCTGAGAAGTGCCACAAGTGATTAAGAGATACAGACCCTCTCATCTCCCTATAATATACAATCTCTGGATGTCTTCGGTCAATGTTGCGTTCATATTTCAGTCGGACCGCACCAGAGTTCGTTTAGATGTCTTCGGTCAATGTTGCGTTTATATTTCAGTTGAACCGCACCAGAGTTCAGTTAGATGTCTTTGGTCTGTGTTGCATTCATATTTCAGTCGGACCGCACCAGAGTTCGTTTAGATGTCTTTGGTCCGTGTTGCGTTCATATTTCAGTCGAACCGCACCAGAGTTCGTTTAGATGTTTTTGGTCCGTGTTGTGTTCATATTTCAGTCGAACCACACCAGAGTTCGTTTAGATGTCTTCGGTCTGTGTTGCGTTCATATTTCAGTCGAACCGCACCAGAGTTCGTTTAGATATGTCAAAGCCACTGGACGGCAAGCCTGCGACCTTTAGCCAAAAAAACTTAACGGCTAATGCTAACGCTCTGGCGGTATGCATAGGCGGTACACAGGGAAGGAGTTTTGAATGGCAGGCACTGATTTCACTGCCATTACACGATAGGCTGAGAAGTGCCACACGCGATTAAGAGATACAGACCCTCTCATCTCCCTATAATATACAATCTCTGGATGTCTTCGGTCAATGTTGCGTTCATATTTCAGTCGGACCGCACCAGAGTTCGTTTAGATGTCTTCGGTCAATGTTGCGTTTATATTTCAGTTGAACCGCACCAGAGTTCAGTTAGATGTCTTTGGTCTGTGTTGCATTCATATTTCAGTCGGACCGCACCAGAGTTCGTTTAGATGTCTTTGGTCCGTGTTGCGTTCATATTTCAGTCGAACCGCACCAGAGTTCGTTTAGATGTTTTTGGTCCGTGTTGTGTTCATATTTCAGTCGAACCACACCAGAGTTCGTTTAGATGTCTTTGGTCTGTGTTGCGTTCATATTTCAGTCGAACCGCACCAGAGTTCGTTTAGATATGTCAAAGCCACTGGACGGCAAGCCTGCGACCTTTAGCCAAAAAAACTTAACGGCTAATGCTAACGCTCTGGCGGTATGCATAGGCGGTACACAGGGAAGGAGTTTTGAATGGCAGGCACTGATTTCACTGCCATTACACGATAGGCTGAGAAGTGCCACACACGATTAAGAGATACAGACCCTCTCATCTCCCTATAATATACAATCTCTGGATGTCTTCGGTCAATGTTACGTTCATATTTCAGTCGGACCGCACCAGAGTTCGTTTAGATGTCTTTGGTCCGTGTTGCGTTCATATTTCAGTCGAACCGCACCAGAGTTCAGTTAGATGTCTTCGGTCCATGTTGTGTTCATATTTCAGTCGAACCGCACCAGAGTTAGTTTAGATGTTTTTGGTCCATGTTGTGTTCATATTTCAGTCGAACCACACCAGAGTTCGTTTAGATGTCTTTGGTCCATGTTGCGTTCATATTTCAGTCGAACCGCACCAGAGTTCGTTTAGATGTTTTTGGTCCGTGTTGTGTTCATATCTCAGTCGAACCACACCAGAGTTCGTTTAGATGTCTTCGGTCTGTGTTGCGTTCATATTTCAGTCGGACCGCACCAGAGTTCGTTTAGATGTCTTCGGTCCATATTGTGTTCATATTTCAGTCGAACCACACCAGAGTTCGTTTAGATGTCTTCGGTCCATGTTGCGTTCATATTTCAGTCGAACCGCACCAGAGTTCGTTTAGATGTTTTTGGTCCGTGTTGTGTTCATATTTCAGTCGAACCACACCAGAGTTCGTTTAGATGTCTTCGGTCCATGTTACGTTCATATTTCAGTCGAACCGCACCAGAGTTAGTTTAGATGTTTTTGGTCCATGTTGTGTTCATATTTCAGTCGAACCACACCAGAGTTCGTTTAGATGTCTTTGGTCCATGTTGCGTTCATATTTCAGTCGAACCGCACCAGAGTTCGTTTAGATGTTTTTGGTCCATGTTGCGTTCATATTTCAGTCGAACCGCACCAGAGTTCGTTTAGATGTTTTTGGTCCGTGTTGTGTTCATATCTCAGTCGAACCGCACCAGAGTTCGTTTAGATGTCTTCGGTCTGTGTTGCGTTCATATTTCAGTCGAACCACACCAGAGTTCGTTTAGATGTCTTCGGTCTGTGTTGCGTTCATATTTCAGTCGGACCGCACCAGAGTTCGTTTAGATGTCTTCGGTCCATATTGTGTTCATATTTCAGTCGAACCACACCAGAGTTCGTTTAGATGTCTTCGGTCCATGTTACGTTCATATTTCAGTCGAACCGCACCAGAGTTCGTTTAGATGTTTTTGGTCCGTGTTGTGTTCATATTTCAGTCGAACCACACCAGAGTTCGTTTAGATGTCTTCGGTCTGTGTTGCGTTCATATTTCAGTCGGACCGCACCAGAGTTCGTTTAGATGTCTTCGGTCCATATTGTGTTCATATTTCAGTCGAACCACACCAGAGTTCGTTTAGATGTCTTCGGTCCATATTGTGTTCATATTTCAGTCGAACCGCACCAGAGTTCGTTTAGATGTCTTTGGTCTGTGTTGTGTTCATATTTCAGTCGAACTGCACCAGAGTTCAGTTAGATGTTTTTGGTCCATGTAGAGTTCATATTTCAGTCGAACTGCACCAGAGTTCAGTTAGATGTCTTCGGTCCATGTTGTGTTCATATTTCAGTCGAACCGCACCAGAGTTCGTTTAGGTGTTTTTGGTCCATGTTGCGTTCATATTTCAGTTGAACCGCACCACAGTTCAGTTAGATGTCTTTGGTCCATGTTGAGTTCATATTTCAGTTTAACCACAGCAGAGTTCATTTGGGCGTGGAGTGAGACCACATTTTCAGGAGTCTCAGTCCACTTATTTTCTGTGCACCAGGGTTTGGATGGCAGCGTTCAGAGTAATTGAACGAAACCTGCCAAGTGTGTGAACACCCTAAGTCTCCTATGAAAACTGAACAAAGGCGATTCCAGTTTGGCTGCAGCTCTCTGAGAAGTGAATAAATCAGTAAAAGCTGTAGAGGGTGACAGGAGGATTTAAATGTCTTAATTCAGTCCTGACAGCATGCTGGGCTGACTCCACAACACCTTTTCATGTCAATTCAGGGGGCACCTTTGTTAAAGCACCCAGTCATTGCACACTAGACGATTACAGCAGCCAATTTGTCAGGACTGTTTTGTTATCCCTTCTTTCCTTCTCATTTTTAGACAACACAAACCAATGAAAGGAAAAACATTCAGAGCGAGAGATTATTGCTGTTGGAAAGAGTTCCTTGAAATCTCTTTCTTAGAATCATCGAATAAAATGCACCCATCTTGGCTCTCCAGGCTGTGTTCTGACTTGGTCGTCGGCAGTGTTAAAGGTGGGGGTGCTAATTGGTTCGGCTCCTTTGATCTGCAGATGAACACTGTAATCCGCTTTAATCATATTAACATAACCCCTTCTCGGCAAGATGGGGCTGTCTATCCACATCCTACATACACACAATGCAAGAGTCTCAAATCTTGGATGCGTTTAAAACACACGGCGAGATTTTCACCACCTCACACTTTCCCAAAAGTCTCTTTCTCTCAATTCATGCCTGAATCAATAGGAACCGCATTAAAATATGAGTCTGCAACAGTGAGATACAAACGAGCAAGCCCATGGTATCAAAACAGCGGATAATAACGTCAAATCTGGGTGAGGCAGAGCATCGTTTTCTTGGAAATCTCAAGAGAATGGCTGGAAGTGTGAGAGCAAGCAGGTGTCAGCTCACCAGGGGGCTAGTCAACAGCAGCATGTGAGTGGAGGGCCAACATGTCACTTCCTGTACATCCTCTGCAAATGCAGCATCACGGCCCCTCGGGAGCATATGGTATCTTTACATGTCTCTGACCTCAGACAGCGCTGCGGCCCTGCAGGCGCAATCTAGACTGGTTGTTTTAGTGCATAAATCATCAGACGGTTTTGCTCACGAGGGGAAGATTTACTTGCATTTAGAGTTACTCACATTTATAATTACTTATAATCAGAAAACTTATATTTAGGTTGGCTTCTCAGCTTCTTGAGCTTAAGCAGTATTGGATAAACTGCATCATTATCTGTGTTCCCTAGCAGTGATGTGTGTGTAATGGTAAAGGGAATTAATTAACGTGAGGTAATTTACACAGTTTTAGCTGTAGTCTGAATCTGGATGAATAGTGGGTCTGTTTAATTGGTAACTGCACTAATTTAGGAGGAAAATCTTACAGAGTGGAAATTAAAGGTGCATACATAATTTTTTTCCACAATAAAAAAGCTGTATTCATAAAATAAAGTGGGTGGGTTGTGGAGGTTTTGGGTCTCCCTCGGTAGAAATCGCGTTCCGGGGGAGGAGGAATGGGCTGAAAACCTTCATTTGTTGCATGATGCTTCATCCACACCACTAGGTGTCAGTTTAGACCAATGCAACTGTCAAATCAGCCAGAAAAATATAAACAAAAGAACAGAGTACTTCACTTCAGCTCAAAGTATTATAGAAGTAGCCAAAACATTTATTGAAAATTGAAGGGAAGGGGGATTGTGTAAATTTTATGAATGATGTTCAAAATCTTTTTTGTGCTTTTCTGCTTAGTTCTGTGGCAGCACGATGGTACTGCATGGATCCTAATATGCGTACTTCCCTACTAAATAGTAGGCGAAAAACGCAATGTGAAAAGGGTATGTCCGAAATTGTAGTATTAATGAAAAAGTAAGCACACTCATACTAGAGCTGCACGATTCTGGATAAATTGAGAATCACAGTTTTTTGTTTCAAACAGAGACAATTCTTCCATGATTCTGAACAGACAACTAAACAAAATAACATGCAATTTACAAGAGGTTCTGTTAAATGCTGCATTCTATTTAAAATGTTTAATTAATCTCAATTATTTATTTATTTATTTATTTTTTAAAATCAGTTTGAGTGAATGATTCAACGACTCACTCAAATACGTGTCTCATTACTGGATGAATCAGCATTTTTGAACGAATCTGTTGAATGGATGATTCGATGACAAATATATTTGTTTGTCACTTTGAATTCGATACAATCGCTGAAACGCCATGTTACAAAAAATTGATCTAAAAAACAAAAGCACTACCAAGTGCTTTCGTAATGAGCAGGAAACGGCACAAGCTGGAGATCCCGGTCAAGAGCAGGTCAACCAGTGATCATCCTGTTGCAGATCAAACCCATTCCTTCTTTCTTCAACCCCCAACACACAAACATGCAATCTCTCTTCATCTTTAAACATACAACCGTCTCCAGAGCGCTACCTTATGAGGGCAGGCGTGGCTTCAATCCAGAGCAGCACCATCCATCATTGCACAATTATACGGGAACAATCTCGCACACACAATTACCGCCCTGTATGTCTGCACAAAACACTTCCATGCAACGCACACATGCAAATGCATGCAGTCCTACCACCACCACCACTATACGAGCTGTCAAAAACACCCTCAGCTCTGTCCTTGGCCAACAATACTGTAATATAGTAAGACAGCAAGAGGAGAGACGGACAGAGAGAGAATTTCATGTGCAGATTGGGGAAAATGGTGAGGGAGGTTGGGGGAAGGTTTGGCATTGTTGTGGGAATCACATACCAACCGTTACCATGGTGACCTGCTGTCAGTGATGGACTCCTCGCAGTAATGAGCATGCTGGGTCCCAGAGAGACCCCTTTGCCTAACCCCTTAACACTACATCCCCCACCGCACTCCTGCCTCCGGCAGACCCAGGGCTTCGCTCCAAATGGGCACAAATCAGTACCTCATCCAGCATTTTCCAAATTTAGAGTGCATAGTTTTGACGGTTTTAAAACCTCGAGGCATGAATGAACAAAGACGTGCGCAGTGACTGACAGGCTGCGCCCCCTCGCTCGCACAGGTGGGTGATGTCTGGTGGGCGTGGCTTGGCGGTCTGCCAGATACACTCTCACTAAGGTGGGCTGCAGCGGTAATGTGGGCAGCCCCCACAGACAAACAAAGACGTTTACAGAAAAGCTCTCACACTGCCAATAATCAGACTGTTTTAGTACACGTCGCATTCAAAATAAAACAAAAGAGGCCGGAAAGCTTTTGAGGACACTTGCAGGCCACCTTTTCACAGAGAAACAAATGTACAGGTGATGTGAAGGGGTGTCTGATGAATTATGTTAAAGGAACAGAGCAAGATTACGAAAAAAAAAAAAAAAAAAACGGCACCAAAAAGTACCAGAGTTTTGATGATTTCTCTGTTGGAAAATCCATCTCAAAGTGGTAGTTGTGCTTTGGTAGCTGGTTTTTAGGTGGTCCATGTTGGTAGAATATCTTGGACCAGGGCTGTAACCACCATAGACATCGAGGGGTAAGAGTAAGTAGCTAAACATTTCATATATGATGACCATTTTATGGTTCAAATATTTAGCAACCGACAGTAATATCCAGTGATGCAAACTACTCAACATTTTATTATATAACATATTATTTGATTAAAATTATATGATTAATGTAATTCATAACTGAATGTGATGAGACAAGAAACGGCTTGCGTTTTTTGACATATTACAAATAAAAATAAAAGTATAGCCATATCGGCCTAGAAAATCGCAACTTTTCATTTTCCGTCGGTCTTAGTACACGATGTAACTACAGAAGAGTCAAGTTTTAAATAGGAAAAATATCGAAACTCTTTGGTTATTTTTGAGCGAGATGCTAACGGTCTATTCAGATTCAATTAACTATGCTAAGCTATGCTAAAGTTGGTACCATCAGACTCGGAGTTCGGCTGCATGGATTCAAAAACGGTAAAACTCAACTGTTTAACTCTAGGGGAGTTGGAAAATGAGCCTATTTTCAAAAAAAGTGGAGTGTTCCTTTAACTACAATAGACCTGGAACTTTTAACGTTCTTATTACTTTTTCCATATTCCATTTTCCATATTTAATTCTTTTTAATAAAAAAATGACCCAATAACAACCGGAATAGTAAGTAAAAGTGCTGAAAACTCAGCTTTGCCATCTCAGGAATGAATTACATTTTAAAGTATTTTTAAAAATGGAAAACAGCTAGGCTATTTAACTATGTATGAAACTTTATATTTCAGAATATTACAGTTTTTTTATCAAATAAATACAGCACTGGTGCCATGGCCTTGGAGAATTCTTTAAAAACACACTTATACATATATCACTATATATATATATATATATATATATATATATATATATATATATATATATATATATATATATATATATATATATATATATATATATATATATATATATATATATATATATATATATATATATATATATATATATATATAGAGTACTTTCAGTCATGTGAACTACAAAGTCCCCTAAGCCTCAGATCTGATTCACTCATATAGTATGGAGGGACATGATGAAACCACATATTCCTCACATTCATCACATTCCTTCTGTGATCCTCTGCTGTGAAGAAGAAAAAAAAAATCGTTTTCCCTGACCTCAAGAAGAATCCATTATTAACTGAAGGCAGAATATCACTCAACCTCATAATAGCTCTCTGGCTAAATTTGAGATCATGGCAAGTATTTTTAACCTAGTAATCCAAGAAAGGTATATTGCCGTGATACAGGCCAGCCATACCGAGGCTATAAGAGAGTTTCTTCCTGTGTTCTTCAATAACAAAGGCCGTTTAGCACCTGAGAGCAGCTCTAATAACAGTGTTACGCTCTAGTGAGCTGTGACTATTTGCACATTTCATCTATTGTGCAGGTATGAAGCTGTCCTCCCACAGACACGTGTTACACAAAGAGCAAGAGAAAATGAGCGTAGAATGCTACTCTGACAGGCACACAAACACTTGTATCACACACATAAAATGCACAAAGTCTAGCATTTTGTTCTTGTTGAAAGCATTCAAGGTATGTTTCCTGAGACAAATAGGAGAAGAAAAACACTACAACTTGTGCAACTTACTCCCCCGCTGAAAAGACTTTCCAGGGAGAGTCGAATTTCAGTTTAATTACAGGTCAGATCTTTCTCCAAAAGCTCTAAATTGGAGGGAGGAGGTTTTGAACGGTCATATCGGTTCCCAGTGGTTTTTAGAAGATTATAGTTACAAGAAAATATGAGAACAAAAATTCAATTCACTGCATTCAAAACTGGTTTATACGTGATGTTTGCTCACCAAACAAACTTTACATCCTGCATTATTTGTGCTGATACTTTAAAGGCATGGTACACCAAAAAATAAAAATTCTATCTAATATGTTGTTCTAAACCTGCGTGACTTCCTTCTGTGGAACATGAAATAAGATATTTTGAAGAATGTTGGTCACCAAATCGTTTCGGTTCCAATTGACTTCCATTGCTTTTTTTTTTTTTTTTTTTTTTGTGCACACAATGGAAGTCAAAAACTGAAACTGTGTGGTTACCAACATTCTTCAAAATCAAGAAATGCACATTGGTTTAGAATGACATTTGGGTGGACTGTCTCTTTAAATCATGTATCTTGATCTTTAAAATCTCTAGTAGTTAGCACGGCTATGTATCAAAGCTAGTGAAAAGTGTCCTGCTTTCTAAACAATGGTGATGGAGACGGATAACAGCCTCGTCTTGTAGCTCCTCTGAGATTCTCAGTTCGCAACAGAGCAAAATAAACATGTCTGCGCAGAGCAAACCTCCGCTAGACGTCTTCATCTCTGTCAGCGCGAGCCATACAGCCTGTCCTATTTCCGGATCAGACCACTTCAGCCAGTTAATACATCATTCCACGTGCCATTGAGTGCACACTGTCCCACTTGAAAACACTAGGAAAAAATGTTCAAAAAGTGGTTTGCAACCCATTTTAATTCCGTGATGTGATGTATTTCAGACTGAAGCATTCAACAAGAAATGCAGGTCAAGACACGAGCCAAAAAAGTAAGCTGTCTCTGAGGCGGAACAATAATTTGATAAATGCTTCTGAAAACAAACATTATTTTTCTTTGGAACAGCACACACAGATGAATCATGCAGAATGCAGAATTATGACTTCATGTTGACTTATGTCAGGTGGGGTACATCCACCCATATCTATGGGAAATGAGAGCCATGGACTGGTTTTGCCACTTTAAATATCAAATATGTATATGAGAGGGAAAAAATTCTTTGCTTGGACAAAATTTGATCTACTACATAGAAATCAATCATAGCAAAAAAACAGTCAAAAAGATAGATGTGATCATGTGACTAAAATTACCAGATATTTTCGTTGTGTTTTTGGTGAGAAAAGTCACTTAACTAACATAAGTGGACTTCAGAGACAAATAATAAATTTAAACTTCCAGTCACAAATAAGTTTAGATACACCTACTCATTGTTTATACTATTTTGCACATTTTTGTGTACGTTTACACAACAACAATGTACTAAAAGCTTGAAAAGTTTTGCGTGCAGATAACAACGCTGTCAAAACGATCCCGTTAATGCGGATAGGTGAAAATGACTAAAAACGCTGATTATGCTGCCAGGCCAGTAGTTGGCGATGTTACTGAAACTATGCGCCTATAGACTGAACACGTAACACACATGCGCATGATAAATTCCTGTTTTGTACTTTTTTTTTTACAATGACAATATCCAGTCATAAGTTTGGATACACTTACTAATTAATTATAACTATTTTGCACATCTTAGAATAATAGTGAAGTCAATAATACAATGAAATAACAAATGTTAATATGGAAATTTGAAAAAAACTCTTATATTTGAGGTTCTTACCACCTTTTCTCTACATTAAAGCTCTTCACAATCCTACTTCTCTTCATGAGGTGAATCCTGCGATGCTTTTTAAAAATCTGGACACTTGGCTGCTTTTCCTTCACTATACAGTCTATCTCACATGGTTTTAAGTTACATTTTTTATTTTTTAAGTAATTCATACATAGTTTTTGGCATGATCCATTTGATGTAGGGTGAATCGATCGTATTATCTCATATGGTGTGTCATAGTGGATGACAACCAACACCACCTCTGCAACGCTTCACAACGTCCCAACAGAAAGACTAGCGCCGCGTCTGAAATCGAATACGCCAACAGTATTCAAAAAACAGTAGGTGAAAATCCCTGGATGACATACTACTTCCGGCGAGATTCTGAAGTGCGCATTCAATGGTCGCTTCACTGTCCCATGAGGCTACGGGAGGGGATTTATGAATGGAGGTGAAGCGACGCAACTGATGCTAGTAGGTCACATAATAATGACAACATGGCGGTTGTAGTCCGGATTACATTCATACTATATAAAGAACATACTTTAATGGTCACCAAGTAAGTTCATATTCAAATGTAGTACCTACTCAGACAGTATGCAATTTCGGATGCACCAAAGGTCTTTCGGTCCTCCACGATGGGTTCTGTCACATCTGTGACGTTGACCAACAGGAGCTTTCAAACATGGCGAAATGAAAAAGAGACAATGGTATTGGTGAAGTTACGTGAAATTATGGAATTTAGGAAAGGTTCTTGGAGCTATGGCATCAATAACAATATTCCTGCCTTTATGATGATAAATGCTGGCTAACGATAGCGGAGGCCTTCTTGATGACACCATGTACGTCATTAAAGACGGCAAGCGATAATTGGTCTGGAAGCAACGTGTACTCTCACATTTCTTGTCCATGATATGACAATAATTTAGAAGTCATAATCGCATAATTTGACAGTGACTGAACCTGGCATAACTCTGACCTATTATCACGTCAATAAAGTGACAAGCAGCTGCTCCGAGCTGACTGACCCATAATGTAAATACTAAGCATTTCCAGCCAACAGAGCACCACGGGGCCTTGCAAAACTCAACTGGCAGTGATGTGTCAATGAAATGTGCCTTTGTGTGGCACCTCCGACAGAGCTTGTTGCTCCCAGCAGAGAAATCTGTTGGGCATCCTTCTCGGTCCGCTGCCTTTCATGACTCCTGGTCCTGAATTCCCAAAGCACATTTATTTGCATCTCATTTTTGAATGACAAAGCGGCAGGGGTTAAAATTTCTGGTGTGGAACTGATTGCTTCCTGTTGAGGTATTGGGCACGTACGCTGAATAGATGTTCTTTTCAGAAATCCCAATCACTCGCACATCTATGACAAAATATACGCACGCTTGCAATTGCAGATTGCCGGCAGAAGAAGAATGGCAGTTAGCAGTGTAAAATATGTCGACAACAAAGTACTAGATTTGCATATCCTCTAAGAAATACCAGTGTTTGAAAGCAGTAAAATAATTTCTGTTAGCTCTGCATGAGAATCAGTCTTTGCAGTCTAGGAACATGATTAAATATATGGTCTAATAAGAGACTAACCATAATTCAGTATAACTAAATGCAACAAAGAGAACCAATCACAATTCATATGCAAATACTGCAAGGTCATCATTGCTGTTACATTTTGAATGTTCTAACAATAGCTGTGTTGTCACATTTTTCGGCCGCATACAGAAAGTCATCAAGGATTTCTCATTTCAGAAAACTAACCATTATAAAATAGTTTTTCCTTGTGAATTGTAAATTATGACTTTGGAATGTAATGGTTACTTTACTGAAATTACACAGCCTCAATGATGTATGTGGCCGACAAATGCGACTTCCGGACGACGTGGCCTTCGAAAAGAGATTTTTGAAACTTTAATAATTAATTTTGTAAAACAGAAATTTATAATAAATTTAAGACCAGGAACATAGCAATCTCTATTACTCACCTACTTTTAGGAACAACCAAGTTAGTCGTAACACAAATAAAACGTAGCTGCATTTTAATTCAGCTGGTCTCATGTTCATTGGTTTAAATGGATAATTTGCATGCAAAAATCTGACTGAATTTACGTGCCAAACATCATGTTAGTGTGAACAAATGTAACACACTGTTGTTATGTTTTGGAACAATTTGAATTAAATTACATTGGAACAATTGGAAGAGTTACAGTTCTAACATTTTAGATAAGAGATTTTTGAAAATTTAATCTGCAATTTTGTAAAAGCTTCATGCATTTTCTTTAATGGGATAGCTACCCAATCGTGAAAAGACCAGGTGTATGTGCCCTCCGAAACACTTTCGAGACTTAATTTTAATTTAAATCTGACCACCCAAACCACTTCATGGTTCCAAATGAAACTGGACAAGTGTAAATACATCTGGTTCTTGAAACCACATATGTAAATTTTACTCCTACCAAAATGTCATATATAAAACTAATTGTTTCTTAATTCAAATGGGCTACAGGTATGCCAAAAAAGTGTTTATTTTTAAATGTGATCATTGGTACATTTACCAGTATTTACCATACTTTCAATACAAAAATCAAAGTATGAAAAATATGCAATATGAAAATTATTTTCAAATAAAAGCATTTTCTTTATAAAATACAAGATTTGGTCTTCAAAATAACTTTTTCCAAAAGGTACATCTTGAAAAAGGGGGTCATCTTATCAGGGTCAGCATCGTCTTACATTCGTAACAATACGGTAATTGTTAAATTCTGAACTGCAGTTCTGAATTAACTGCAGTACATTGTGGAGAACAAGAATAAAAAAAAAGATAAAACACTGTAATTATCCACTGTGAAGTGTGACTGCAAGCACGAGAGTGGGACATTGCGGCCGTGTGGGACAAGTATTAATTGAGACATTACCAAGATTGCCAAAGGGGCCAAAACACAGATCTGGTGGCCACAGGAACAAAGAACATTCACAGTGGATTTGACATTGTCCAGACACAGTGTTCTGGTGGCAGGGGAGGAGTTACCCACTAACAGCGAACAGGCTGAGTGAACGCATACGAGCTCTGTCCAAACACTCTGACATCATGTGCACATTCATGCATGTCTGACACCCCCCTCTACACCACACACACATTCACACAAATGTTCTTACACTGCACAAAGACCCTGGATAGAAACGACACACTTTCATTCTCCAAAGGTTCAAGGTACATTGTTATTCTACATTCATTCTGACAACCAGGCAAAATCTCTTCAACAAAGACACTTCCAGAAGAGGCCGTGCATTGTGTACCAATGAAAAGAAACAGCTATAGTAAAAGACTAACAGAATGCTGAAATAAAAAATAAAAAACATGCGGCACCCAAGCACAAAGGCCACCACAACAGTTTGTAGGATTTTACCTGGAGACTATTGCTGAAAGACTTCAATCTAAGGCTCTGTGTTTTAATTTGTCTCTTTTGTCCACTTTCAACCACTTCTGTCCTGATTTCTTCGAGAGAAGGTTCTATAGGCAGGTAAATGTAAGGGTTTTTTCAGATCTTTTGATTTAATAGATAAAATAAGCTCACGCAATTTATATATGAACGCAACCAGTGACGGCGGAAAAACATACCGAGAGCAGCAGCTTTCGTTTCTGCTCTGATAGCCTCGATACTACGCCAAACGCTGTGAGTGTGTGTTAGAAATTACGAATGGTGAGAGAACATTATTGTGCTTGGTAAGTTTTTCATCTTCAAACCAAACTTGGGTGTTCAGCCGACAAAGTTTAAATCCCATCTGGCTAGTGCGCTTCCTATAATGTTTATGCATTAGGTCAGTAGGTGGAAAGTAGGCGGTCTTTTGTGGGTGTTTGAACACATGAGCGTCTACGAAAGCAATCCGGTCGAATGCGTTTTCGACTACCTCTGGAAGTGGTCGACAATGGACGAGCTCAAAATGTTTTAGACCCTGTAAAATAGCAGTAAATTTTATAATTAATTCGATTTTTATATTTTGTGAAGAAAATGTAAGTAGCGCAAAACTGGCTAGTGGCTACAATGCTAACGTGTTAGCCATGGATTTGGTAAGGCGTTCTCACTGGTTTGCTTACTGGCCCAAATTAAAAGACTTAACTCTCAAGTCTCTATAACTTGGTTGTGTCCCTCCTCCAGTGCAAGTCTATATAATTTTTCACTCGTTTTTTTGTCAACCAGGCAAAAACTGCAAGTCCTATCGCTCGGTAAAGAAACAACATACAATATGCAGCTATCCACCTTATTTTTCACAGTTAAAAAAGATGGACGACGCATTTCCATTTCCTTCCACTCTAGAAAAATGTAGCCAAAATATCCCAGAAATGGTTATTGCCGATTACGCCATTCAGAGCCTGTGCAGTAGTGATCCTGAGGTGAAGCCCATATTCAATCACAAGCTTCAAATAACTAAATAAAACCAAACTTATTGTAAAAACAAACTTGTCAGCATGATCAGAACTACGTAAAATGACTTCGTAAAGTAATTATTTGAAGTTTAATTGGATTTTTTTTTTTAGTTAGGCTTGCATCCAATTCGATTACATGGAAAGGGCAGAGTTTATGACCTATACTGCAGCCAGCCACTAGGGGGCGATCAAAATGCTTTTGCTTCACTTTTCAGGACGTGTGCAGCACACTTGATTTTTCAACGCAAAAGTAAGCCATATACTGTCAATGTCCAAGACGTCCGATTTACCCTATAGGTAAATAACTAAATAACAGTCAAACAATTTGCACAACAAACCGGAGTGTTTATGATTGCGAAAAATAAATGAAATGATTACACAGCTCTGTGAAATGCTTGATTCTGATTGCTCAGGTGCGACATTACGAGGTCAGTTATTCCCCGAAAATGACCGACGTTAATAGCAATGCTGTACAATAACCGTGCATCTAGGTATCGAGGCCGGTGGTTCTGTCATGTCTCTTGAATCACACAGTCTCTCTCGTTTCATTCAAACGCAGCTGCTGCCATTTTGCACCTCAGTTATCGATTATATAATGAAACTGCAGAACTTCAGTATAAACAGTAGGCCTACAATAATATTGTTCATCTTGTAGCTAGAATGCTTTTGTACACTGTAATGGATCATAAGATAATAAACTGGTAAACAAAAAAAAATCTATATTTTATGTCCCTGTCATTATTTATGTAGTAAAAAGCTGTTTAATAAGTGATGCGACTGTACATTATCCCTTAAATGTCCACCATCTTTGATCTTGTTTGTTCGTTTGGGCTCAAAGCTGCTTGCTAGGAACGGGGCCTGATCACCCTGTCAAGGTTTATTTTGTGATAATCATCTAGATGTACATTATCCATTACATAATATGATAATAAATACCAAATTGCATAATGGACTGTACAGCCAAAATAACTGGAAGTGGAACACTGGAAGCCTCGCACATTCAAGTTAAAAGAAAGTCAATATCCAAAAATACAGAATGCTGTGACTGACCAATCAGAATCAAGCATCCAGAGAGCCATATAATAAATTATAAGTAACGAGAAATTATATTAGTCAGGCCCGAGAGGAGGTATTCTAGGGCAGATATCTCTGTCACAGTTCCAGGGGCTCATAAAAGAGCAGCCTGATCCCCATCCACAGCAGCATTTATCTTCATTCTCCATACATGGGTGGGATAGTCACTGATGGGGGGAGTGGAGGCTCTGACTGATTACCCGTCTCTCCGCCCTCCATGACTGAACGGTGGGGTGGGAAGGGGGACATCCAGCGATTGAGGGGTGCCTTCGTTCGCCAACACCCTCCCCTGGGTAAATCAAGGGCTGCAAGGTGCATGTTGAGGCTATAAGTATAGGCTAATTGTTTATTGCAGCCTTGGACAACTGTTATGGGGCAAAGGGTGCGAGAAACAATCAATAAAAACATGACTGTGTGGGGCCGTCAGTTCCTGAGGCAGCATCTGTACAGCGCCGAGCGAAACAGCATGATGGCCCCTCACACAGTCAATTAGCCGTATTAATTAACTGTCCAATACATATCATTTAAAATCAATTTAGCCCTCTTTATGGACTCTCTCAGGCACAATTTCAAGCCAAATAAAGCTGAAATAAACACAGCCATTATTCATGCACAAGGAGGACTTTGTATTGTATTTCAAAACAAGTACAAGAGGAACACAATAATCAATTAAATACATATTGATCCATGGGAAAAAAGAAAGTCATACAAATGTTTTTTCCAGAGCATACTTTAAAATTGTAAAAAAAACTTTTAAAATACAACAAGATTCATTGTGACGCTGGTAACCTAGTCTCAGCCTCAGAAGTCCGATGCATATGGCACACAAAATTGGAAATGCTTCAGGAGTTTTGAAGTCATCATCTGATTGGTTGAATTCTACAGGACTTCCTGGAGATGTGTGTGTCGTGTTCTTTAACGGTCCACCAGGAAACAAAGTCATTGTGATGCCAAACCCCCTCATATAAGAAGAAAGCCATTGTGTTTAAAACTGTCAATAAGCACTTATCAGGATCAACTCAATGCTGGATTTTCAAAAGTATGTTTAGTTCACGGCATAAACTCTTTAAAATACATCCAAGTTTTGCACATCGGTCTGTTATATTAGAGACATTGAATATATATTTTCAAATTAACACAATTATTTAGCTATTCAGATCGATTTGTGAGTTAACAGTGTAATAGGTCAATCATAGCAAGATGGAGGCAGTGCGTCACATGATTTTTCTCCATTCATTCCCCCATTGCCAGTTGTTAGCAACCGACATTTTCAAGACATGTAACAGCTTAAAAATTCCATGTGTTGGTAATACTGTTGTATTTTATGTCGTAGAATAAAACGTGAAAGTATCTTGCACTTGTGTTAACCATGTTGTGTTAGATTTTAGCCATTTAACCAAAAAACCCACTGACTTTGGGAACCGGAAGTGCTAAAATGCTACCTCGCTTCTGGGGTTTGGCCTACGAAAATGTGTCATAATTCCACCACTCTATAGATTATAAACAGAAAGTGAGCAAAGAGCAGTGATGGGAATAACGGCGTTATAAATAAACAGCGTTACTAACGCGTTACTTTTTCCAGTAACGAGTAATCAAACAAATTACTTTTTCCCGGTTACAATGCGGCGTTAAAAATGCGGCGTTACTTTAATTGAGCTCACTGAAGCGGTCTTCTTGTGTGTGTGTGTGTTGGCTCAAACTAGAATACCCTTTGTGAGATGCTGGATCGAAAATATGTGAAATAAGTTTTTTCTAGTCGACTAGTAGTTGTTCAGACATTTCAAGCTTTCTATAGATATATTTCTCATGTCTGTGAGGCAAGCTTTCTATAGATATATTTCTCATGTCTGTGAGGCAAGCAGCCTATACATTTAGGTTCATTTAGACGCGCTCCAGTTCACGTGCAAGTGATCGCGCCGGCGCCTTCATGTCATGATTATATCGTCTGCTATATTTGCTTCTTATTTATTAAATCCAGGCAATTGGTTGATGAAACATTAAAATTAAGATATAATTTTTACAAAACGGAAAGGCTTTCTACAAAACAAAACTTAATGAAGTGGTCAAAATCATGTCTGACCCACTCCTCCCGATATATTGCGCATCTTATGATGTATTCTATCTTACTCATGCTGTTCACTTTTCATAATCAAATAGATGAATTTAAAAACATAACATAGGCCTTTTTAAACTTATATATGAAAATGGCTACCAACACGTATAGTAGGCCTACAGTACAATTTCATGTCGTGAGCAAGAGCGGATCATGAGTCACGAGTCAGATCCAGCATAATTTATTTTTAGACTTATATTTAATATTGGGGGCATCCAAGTTTTTTAGTTTTGTTTTTTTAAAGTAACAAAATAGTTACTTTCCCTGGTAATTAGTTACTTTTATAATGATGTAACTCAGTTACTATTTGTGAGAAGTAACTAGTAACTATAACTAATTACTTTTTTAAAGTAACGTGCCCAACACTGGCAAAGAGTGATCCCTATATAATCATTGAAGCTGGCAAATCACTTCAATTCAGATTGGCTATAATATTTTAATGCTGCAAAACACATTGTAAACAGAATCCGCCTTCTTCAGAGGGACTGTTTGAAAGCAGGTGCCTATCAGCCTGTACCGAATTGAGTCAAAATAGTCTTGGCTATTGGACCCGCAGACAGCCCATGCAGCATGAACATTCTGCGTAAAATCTCCTTCGGGACCAACAGAAGACAAAAAAATATATGGATTTGGAGTGACACGAGGGTGAGGAAATGATGATAGAATTTTTGTCCTGTCCCTTTAAGCCAGAGCACTCCTCTGGTAGTGGATTAAGACAGTATGTCTGTGAAACAAAGCCGCTGTAAAGCAACAAAGGCCAGAAGAAAACAGCAGTGCTGTCCAGACAGGGCAGTCAACGGCACTAATGCTCTTCTTCACGGAGAGACTTTGTCTACTGGCCAAACTGAACTGCTAAGACTGACACCAATTTGTACAAAGACAACCGGCAGTGCCTCAGGAGCAAAACCTCGCTGTCAGATCACATTGAGCTCGTAGTAGCATTGTGTGGAAATGTCATCGATGGTCTCTGCTGAGAAAACATTCATGCTAAGATGCTATTCAAACAGCATTTACTTGCATTATGCAATGGCAAGAGAGAGAGAAACAACCATTCATCTATAAGCCAATTTAAAATGCTTTCAGGCTTTCTGTGTTTCTCAACAGAGACAATAACTTCAAACAAATCTCTTATGGGATCATGCAAATCATGATTGAATTATACTTTAGGATAAAAATAGGTTTCAATCTGTTTCTGCTGTTCAGAAGTGCTGTTTTGTCTTGTTTTGTCTCTCTGTAGGCCTAACTCACACGTATTTATCCTACCAAGAATTCCTCTCAGCATTCCGCTTCAGCTCAGTTGATTCTCCCAGAAATCTAACACATGAAAGCTACATTAATAACGAACAATCGATACTATAGTAATGCACTTCACTGATAACCAGAAATGCACGGAATATATGATCGGAACGGAACACTTGAGCAACAAAGTATAATGGCTACTATTTTTATATATATATATATATATATATATATATATATATATATATATATATATATATATATATATAATATGTGAAAGAGCGTGTAGATTCAATCTTTTTCAAACAGGAGTGTGCTAAATTGTCATCATAGGACCTCAATCAATGCATCTTTAATTCAGCATATGGCTTCCAGTTATCACAGAAAAAAAAATACAATTATTTTGCATTTTTAATCCAATTCGGAGTAAAAATGTCTTTTGATAGTATATTCAAGATGAAAAGTCACGGTTCATTTGTTACATTCAAAATGAAATGTCAAATTTAGAGCACTGCATTTCGGGTTCAGTATTACAAATGATCTTGTTGCTCATATTAGCAAATGTTGTCATCTGCAGGTTGGGGAAAGTTACTTTTAATAGTAATGTGTTACAATATTGCGTTACTCCCTAAAAAGAAACTGTGTTAGTTACTTTTATGGAAAGTAATCCGTTACTTTGTTTCATCTGGGCTGGGCTTGCTTGTTTGTTTGTTTTTTTAATAACAAAAAACACAAAAGTTCTATTTTTGGCAAATGTAAAGGCCCTTTCACACAAAAAGTGAAATGAATAAGCCTCAGGCTGAAGGGAATGCAAATTTACGCCCATACGTGACCCGATCTGGCGAAATGAGTCGGAAGTCGCAACGTTCTGTTTTAAGATATGGGCCGATAATGTGGAAAAACAATGAAAAAATCGAATTTTTTTTTTAAAGCTAATTTCAAAGAACAGACTTTCAAAAATAATCTCCCAAAGTTTCGTAGTCCAGATAATTGAGTAAAGGTATTTAAATGGCTATTAAATTTGACATGGTTTTACTAAATTCGCTGGAAATGAACTTCTCAACTCCTCTCGTCACTTATGAGCATTTCCCAGTATCCCCTGAAATGTCATTATCTCTGCTCTACAAATACGGTGTTACACGTTGTATAGAACCAATCAAAAAGCTTAGAAATGTAAACATACTGACCTAAACGCTGATTTTTAACAATGGGAAGCCCCGTTTCGACTGACAGGCACGCGATCGGTCCAGCCATCCTCCTGTCAGAC
Source organism: Megalobrama amblycephala (assembly GCF_018812025.1). Classification (NCBI taxonomy): domain Eukaryota; kingdom Metazoa; phylum Chordata; class Actinopteri; order Cypriniformes; family Xenocyprididae; genus Megalobrama; species Megalobrama amblycephala. The sequence continues at coordinate 43,410,089 of NC_063046.1, read as the reverse complement.
TAGCGCGCCTTATAAAATAAAACTCCCATTTGCGTGTCTCTCTTTAAAAGCCAATAAAAATTGAATCCATATAGGTAGCACAAAAATTCTTTTTGCATACAAAACCAAAGACTTTAAACTTTCATATCAAGCCTCCAACATGCTTCTGTTGTGTTGTTTTCACCCTCTAATGAGTCTGAGTAATATGCGTTTACAACAAAAACAGCCCAGCCGCTAACTGAATACAGGTATGTATATTTCACATGCTCATAACTTCATGAAAAATGCACAGATCATAAAAATCGCACATCAATGTTTAAAGCAGATTCTCAAGATTAAAATGAATCCAAAATCAATATAATATATTGCGTTGATCACAAGATATTACTCACGAAATGATTTAACATACTTGGCTAAAAACATGTCTCTCATCTCTCCGGGATGCAGTGTGTATCCAATGTTCCCGGACCAATCCATGTTCGTTTTCCAACGTGGAATAACACATAATAGATATCATTTTAAAGCTTAGAATCTCATCTTTTTAATGCATCTAACCATTTTGAAAAACTCCTAACGAGTGCTGAGAAGCACCTCTAAACCGGAGTTTACCGCCCGTTGGCGCCACCTGGCTGCGGAAAAAATGAACAACAATTTTTCAAACTATTCTTTATAATATCACCACGAAATTTGAACCAGATGCAGCTCACATATAGGAGAGCATCACCAAAAAAGAATTTTTTTAGCGATCTTATTGTGTTCCTGAGTTATTCCATGTCAAATAAAAAAAGAAAAATTATTTTTAAAAAATTATATATATTTTTTGTCTTTTATCAGCTGTTTCTCAGCAAGATAATGTCCAAATGGAATGTTTTCTATCAAATGATACCTACCTTTTGACTCTCCTTGCTAGAGTTTTGGAGTTATGAGTCTTTACTTTTGTGTGTGTCGCTCAGAAAAGAAAAAAAAAAAAAAAGAACTCTAAAAAAGCCTTCAGGTCTTAAAGGGTTAATTCAAATAAATACTTTAAAATAATTTGAGCTTCAGCCTGGTTTAATAGCATTTATATATATATATATATATATATAAAAATGTCTTTGGTCAAATTAAGCTGTAAAATAAATAGTTTATCCCTTTAAATGCAATGGATTTTGAAAGATATCAACAAAAAAAACGGGCAAAAAACTTTAAAAGCGATTTTCTCAGGTTTTCAATTGGAAAAAGAGGGCAGACGACCATAATTAAAATGGGTATATCTTTAAAACCATTCAAGGTATGACTTTGACTAGGATATCATTTTAAAGCTTATTGTCTCATCTTTCCATTGATACCAAAATCTCAATTTTGAAATTTGGGTCACTGTGACTCATTTTGCTGGATCAGGTCACATACAGTAGAGGGCGCAGCTCAAACAAACCTTTCAGCTGTGCTGCCATTCAGTGTTGCCAAGTCCGCGGTTTTCCTGCGGAATTGGGCTACATTAACACTGTTGCCGCGGGTTGTTTTTCATATCCATGGGTTGAAGCAACCCCAAATAACATATTTAGCCCCTGGAATGCAACTTTTACCAGGGGAACCCCGCCAAAAACGCGGATTTTACCTGCCAGAACGCCATTTTTTTCGGGGGACCGATTTAATAAATGGGAAAAGTCATTTGCATTACTTATTTGAAAAAAATAACTTGGATATTTTGTTGTAAAATTAAAAGTAATGCGTTACTTTACTAGTTACTTGAAAAATGCAATCCGATTACGTAACTTGAATTAATGTAACCCCCAACACTGGTCATCTGTGCATTCCAATCTGCATGCTGGGAAAAGTACATATTGATACAAGATTAATACAACTCTGAAATTTGATACTATGATAAGAAAACATTTAAATTCACACAGATATGAAGTTTCCTCCAGAAAGAAAGAGTCACCTTGATTACACAGAAGACCTTCCCCTATTCATTAAAAGGGTGCCAATAAAAGTGTTTTGGTTAAAAAAAAAAAAAAAGAGATGTAAAAAAAAAAAAAGTTGTATAAATAAAAAAAGGCATATAAAAGAGATTAATGTTGAAGATATTCTGCAAGCCTTTTAAGACTAATAGTATAAAACCATCTAGGGGAATATTTGAATCTTAAAGACTTAAGAGATTCTGAATAAATAATGGGAAAAAAAATCTTTGAAACCAGCGCTTTTAAGGCAGTGAGAGACATTATAAATTAAATCTGTTTTACAATTTTGCCTCAAACTAATTTTTGCCACAAAAAAAAAAGTAGAGTATTAAGCAAAGAAAAAAGAAATAAGCACAGCCAGTCAAAAGAAAAAAGATGGGAAAGATCAAGGGTGTTTTTTTTTGTACAAAGACCAAAGGTGTACATAAAATATTGCAAAGGACCTGGGGAGCAGATACACACACAGAGGCATTCACACAACTACTCACACACACTCTCAGAGTGAGCGAGAGAGAGGTCTTTGGATCATGAACTGCTTCAAACCTGCATAAAGATCTTATGTTGTGAATTCCTAAACAGGGAGTCTGGACTAAGGATGAATTATTTATGGCAGCCCTTTGCTCCATGTCAGCGGCTCCACTGGATGAAATGATATTTATGAAGTCCCATGGGTAGGGGGGGCAGTTAAAGAGACGGGGGAGGAGGCGTCCTGCTCCGATGGGAGAAAACCAGCCACTGATTGAGGGATGTAGCATGAGAAGATGCTAATAAATGTCCACGGGAGAAAGAGGAACGTGTATTCACCAGGAAAGAGAAAAAATGGATTGAGAGAAATGAACATATGGGTTGTGCACAGTATGGACAAATAATTGGTCCTGCACAAAAAATATGAAGAGATGACTGGCTTGGATAGCATTGCACAGCCTCTCATCTTGTTTATGTTCACAGTTTATTTAATCAATGGTATATCAACCTAATAGAGCAGACCGGCAGACTGTCTGCCCAACACTGCAGCAAAAATCACCATTCATATTATGAATGCATGATATAATCGGCCACCATATCGTTAACAGCCGATATATGTTTATTTTTAATGTTATCGTTATCGGTCTGATAAGACAATTTGGCCGATATATCAAAGCCAATAAATAATGGATTATTTCCTTCATCTGAGACACTATAGTTTTGAATGCCATGAAATATGACTGAAATCACTTCAAAAAAGGAAAATACAGTTAAGTCAAAATATTGGTTATCGGTATTGGCCAACATTTTCATATCGGTGCATCAAATTCATATGTCTAAAGTCGTATCTTCTGCAGAATTTTAAACAATTTTTTTTTTAATCACAATCTACCTGCTCTCTCGTTGCTTCAAACTAGAAAGGCACCGATGTATCGGCCGGACGGTTTTTGATCAATTTGGTTTATTAATTAATGCGTGAAGGCACTGAGTTGCATAACGTGTGTTGCATAACAATCCAACATTTATCTCTGGGTAAAATAATTAAATACTTGCAAAAACAAAATGAAATCTGTACAAAATACAGCAGGACTCAACAATAAGGACTGCCCGGGGCCAGTGCGAACAAGGTTCTGGACAACTGACGGAACTGTCACTGTCCCAATCAGGCCAGTGCTGCATCTTCACGAAAGTTTATCCTTTGCAAGCAATTAAATAAGTGTAAGAAGATGCGAAAAAACTCAATTCTACACACTGTGAGAGAAGTTTTGTGGGGACACACATCCAAAGTGCAGCATGCTTTTAGACAGCATGCAAATACTGAATTGAGTTCTCTTTCACTTCTTCTAATTCTCACAATATTACATCCAAAATGCCCGTCTTGGCGAGTATCCTTGTAAACATAGTTGGTAATGTTTTAAATGAATGTAAGCAGTTGAGAAATAAAATGCTTGTGTACCAGTATATTGGATCTGTTCAGCTCTTAAAGTTGAATAGTTGTTTGTTAAAATCGGTATCAGTCAATAAAAAAATCGTATCGGTGCATCCCTATTTCATGACTTGCTCTATGTCATTGGTACATGTATGGTGCATGTCTTAACTCACATTTCGCACCAATTGAGACAGGACTGCCCACTCCAAAATAAAAAATAAATAAATAAATAAATAATTAAGACTTTTAATGCAATGCAATTACTTTTTTTCCCAAATTCTTATACTGACATTGCAACTACAAAACAGCTTTAAACAAAACATCCATGTAAGTAGTTAAGCTATATAAATGGTTAAACGTTTCTTACTATTATCAATGCTGAATATGGTTTTCACTGCTAAACTGTTTTGTTGAAATCGTTATACGCATACAAAAGTTTGCAGTATGCAAGTTATTGTTTGTTTTTTACTTTTATTCAGCAAGGCCAAATTATATTGATCAAAAGGGACAGTAAATGTTACAAATTATTTCTACTGTATATCAAATAAATGCTGTTCTTTTGAACTTTCTATTAATCAAAGAATCCTGAAAAAAAAAAAATATATATATATATATATATATATCAGTTTCTACAAAAATATTTAGCAGCAAAAACTGTTTTTAATATTGATAGTTGTATTGTATTTTTTAATATATTAAAAGAGAAAATTCTTAAATTGTAATAATTTTTCACATTATTACCATTTGTACTGTATTTTTGATTAAATAGACTAAATGCAGCTTTGGTGAGCAGAAGAGACTTCTTTCAAAAACATTAAAAAAAAAAAATAGCTCCAAACTTTACATATATTATAAACTATATTATATCAAAATAAAATAAATTATATAAATGATATTAGTTACATGTTACATTATGAACAAGTACATTTTAACACGTTTAAGGACCAGTAGACACCCTGTATCAAGTTCCACACAGTCATGGTTTGAGATGAATTCTTGGATTGTGTGCCCATAGTTTGAAATCTTGTGGTTTCTTTCCATGATCTTTTCTTCCATAGCTGAGCATAACATCCACATTATCACCATGTTTCCAAACTCTCAGTGTGGGAGGTGTCAGTCTAAACGAAACAGATTGAGAACGTCCAAACTGAACATGTAAAAATACCCAAGACCACACATGGTACGTTTAATTAAAGAGTGTAAAGATTATAATTTACCCTTGCAATCCCTTTAAAAACCATCCATGCTTGCTAAAAGTCTGCTGGAAAAGTAAAAATGCTGCCAAGCCGCTGACCAACACCAACACACAATGAGAAATAGAAATCCTCTCAAAATAAGGCCCATTTGATTCCCCTTTGAACATTTATGTGCTGTGTGAATGAGAGTTTACATGACTGACTGAGTTCCCTCTTTAAACAACTGGAACATTTTGTTTTTCTTTTCAATCACTAGGCAGTAACCAGACATTTAGTATAACTATATGTAAGCAGGAATCTATTTTGGCTGAAATGTGTCACTTTTCCATTTCTTTCTCGAGTCATTTGTGATCAGAATCTGACTTTTGCTCCCGACATGATTCTTCATGCACAGAGCATCAAAACAAAGAGCATCAAAACACACCATTACCCCTGGGTGAAGAAACGCTCATATCCGAGAACTAATACAATAATGTCTGCCTTGTCTTTTATGACACCATCTCATAACATGATCATTTTTTTCTCGAGCAGACACAGATTTAGACATCTGATATGCAGTATACTGTACAATCATTATTCATGCACATCTATCAAACACATAACTCTGCTTATGCCAGCCGCTTATGAAAAGCATTCACGTCTGTGGTGCAGCTGAAATATTTGCTTTAAACAGCAGTTGTACAGAAGCAATTAGCATACTTCATGGCATTGGGCAAATAGCACAGAATGGAGCTCCACACACACACGTACTCCTCTAAACGTGATTGGTGTGACTTCTTCAAGTAGCTTTTTGAGGTTTACCAGTGTTAACAATAAGTGCAATCATAATTAAGAAAGAATTAGGGTCTTAGTTGTGTCGCAGCAGGCCTCGTCTCCCTGTATCTGCTTGTCTATTCAATGAAAAATCTGCTTTCACAGGGGAAGTGTTTACACTACCATTGTTACTGTTAAAAATGTATTGGTCATTGAATCATTCATTCAAGAGATTTGTTCAAAAAAACGTTGATTCATCCAGTAATTAAACAAGTGAAGTCTTTATGAGTAAGTCATTGAATCATTCATTCAACCTGATTTTTTTTTTAAATAATTCAAATAATTAAAAAAAAATAAAAAATGTTTTAAATAGACTTCAGCAATTTACTTTTTTGGGAGAATCATGATCTCCATTTTAAACAAACAAACAAACAAACAAACAAAAAGTGATTCTCAATGAGTCACGCAGCTCTAATCCCAATGAATTAAGGGTTCCACATCTACAGTTTCTCATAAATTTGGTGGTACAGAGATAAAAACCATAGAAACTTTTAATTATCCGTTATTACTGACTTTGAGACACATTCATGGGGGTCTTTACGATTGAGAGAAATTCAAGAGGGTCTTTTCTCTTGTTTTATGTATTTGTATGTTGGTTGCACCACATGCATGTGATTCAAATGTTTCAAATATTTAAATGTTTTTTCAAATATTTATAATTTTCTACAAAAATTACTTCAAAGTCTTTTTTGTGAGAAATAATAATACAAGAATGCACCAATATTAATTTTTAAAAAATTGCTTTAGAAGAGGTGTATTCATGTCACTGTATGTATGTTCGAACTGGATTTTTAAAGTGTTTTTGACTAAACTATCCAGCAACCATCTAAGCAATGCCCTAGAAACCAACACAAACACCCTTTCTGTAGGTGAAGCAGTGCTATTGTTAACTAAAGCTATTCAAAAATTTCATTAATTGAAATAAAACTAAAACTATAAATAGGCCTATTAGTCGAAAACTTACATTTAGAAAAATGTTAAATGTTATCTTAAAATGTTGCTTTGGCAATTAACTGAAATAAAGCAGAAATATTAAAAATGATTTATAATACAGAAATAGAAATATTAATAAAAATGTTACTAAAAATAAAATTAAAATGAAAACTGAAAATATAAAAATAAACTCTAATTCAAAATATGAATGAAATGAACACTATAATAAATAATACTAAAACAGCACTGATGGTGTGAAGCGTTATTGTGAACCATTCAATGTCAAAAGGACAGACAGACCTTCAACATTCCCAATAATAATAATAATGAATTAAGCAAGGGAATAAATTGAGGTTAAAAAACCCTCTCTAGAGTGTTCATAATCTCTGTGGCCAGAGAAAATGGTTTCAGAGCAATTTTAGCACATTCTCAATGTCAAACATCAATAACTCCTCCCATCTCCTTTTCAGCAGCCACTTCTACATATTCATGACTCACAGGGATCAATGAGATGACAGAAAGACTGATGGACAGAAGTAATCGCCTTTAGGACCACAATCACCCTGGAAGCCCTGGAAATAATTTCAAGCTTTCTGACGGTTTAAAAGTGTATAGTAATTGAGAGATTTAAAACGAATTTCAAATGAGATCCACAAAGCTCAGATAAATGCTTTACTGTAGTCAATATTCAAAAAGTAGAAGTTAAATTAGAGGCACATGATGAGCAGCTGAATTATGAAATGAATAAACTGCTCTTGTAGAGCTGCCCGATTAATCACTGAAAGACTGCGATGTCGATTTAAACACCCACACAGTCTTATTCCTAAATGACAGTGATTCGGCCATGTCTTAAGACATGCCACTGATCTAGAGAGAGCGGTTGTCATGTATAGGTATGAAACAGCTTCACAAACAGTCTTTTCGAACCACTCAGTGTCATTATTTTACAATAATTAAAATCACAGAAGTACTGGGATAAAAGTTCATAGTTCAGATATAAACACTGATGTCTATGGTAGCGATCAAAATAGAGCAAATCACCTTATGAAAGTAAATTGACGCTTCAAATAAAAGATTGTATCATTACATCGTTACACCAGTAGGTGGAGACAAGTGACGATTCAAAACAAATATTTTTTCATTGAATCATTCATTCAAAAGATTTGTTCAAATGTACTGATTCACTCAGTTAAGAAACAATTGAAGTTGTTATGGGTAAGTCATTGAATCATTCACTAAAACTGATTTTTTAAATTCATTCGAATTAACTAAATATTTTTAAACAGACTGCAGCAATTAACATTTTGTCACAACATCTAGTAAATTATATGTTATTTTGTTTAGTTTTCTATTTAGAATCATGGGGGAATAACAATCTCTCAATTTATCCAGAATCGTGCAGCTCTAGGCTCAACCTTCAGATCATTTTCATAATTTACATCTGCAATGTTCAAACAGGTGGTGTATACACACATTACTAAACAAGCACTGTCAGCACTCACTCCTAAAATTAAGTTTTAATAAGCTCCTAAAAGAACGGAACACCTTTTTGGGCAAAACGTGGGACTGAAGAGATGTGATTCAGACCAGAGATACCACATTCAGACACAAGAGCTTTTTTTCTAACAACTGCAGTTAATGGTGGTGGTGAGATGGACATCTGAAAGCTGGTCTAACATAATGATTCAGGTTCTCCTACTCCCTGAAACGGGAAAAAGTGGAAATATGTTCTGTTCTCCAGAAGCCCAACTATGCCAGATGAATTCAGACACCTCTGTACAGTGTGATATTACTAAATAGCTCCTTAACTGATCAGTAAACTTTTCAGCATATCTTTAAACACCTCAGAGGTTTATGGGTAATACTAGTATGTGATAAAACGAGGTGGATGTGTTGTTAGATTGAAAAGGCGGTTCACCACTGCTGAACAATCAGGGTTTTTCATCATTAGCTGGTCCAAACCAGTCTAGATGGTTGATCAGCCGGACTTGTTCAACTAGGTAGATTCAACAGCATTTGTGGTATAATGTTGATTGTGGTATAAAAATTAATTTCTACTAGTCACCTCCGTTTCCAAGCTAAAATCCAGGTTACAATGAGGCACAAATGGAAGTGAATGGGGTCGATCTGTAAACGTTAAAGGTGCCAAAGAACGTGTTTTGAAAAGATGTAATATAAGTATAAGGTGTCCCTTGAATGTGTCTGTGAAGTTTCAGCTCAAAATACCCCATAGATTTTTTTTATTCTTTTTTTTTTTTACTGCCTATTTTGGGGCATCATTAAATATGCGCCGATTCAGGCTGCGGCCCCTTTAATTCTCGTGCTCACCGGCCCTGGAGCTCGCGCTTGCCTTAAACAGCATAAACAAAAGTTCACACAGCTAATATAATCCTCAAAATGGATCTTTACAAAGTGTTCGTCGTGCAACATGTCTAATCGCGTAAGTATAGTATTTATTTGGATGTTTACATTTGATTCTGAAGGAGTTTGATAGTATGCTCCGTGACTAAATCTAACATTACACACTGTTGGAGAGATTTATAAAGAATGAAGTTGTGTTTATGAATTATACAGACTGCAAGTGTTTAAAAATGACAATAGCGATGGCTCTCGTCTCCGTGAAATAGTAAGAAACGATGGTAACTTTAACCACATTTAACAGTACATTAGCAACATGCAAACAAAACATTTAGAAAGACAATTTACAAATATCACTAAAAATATCATGGATCATGTCAGTTATTATTGCTTCATCTGCCATTTTTCTCACTGTTGTCCTTACTTGCTTACCTAGTCTGATGATTCAGCTGTGCACAGATCTAGATGTTAATACTGGCTGCCCTTCTAATGCCTTGAACATGAGCTGGCATATGCAAATATTGGGGGTGTACATATTAATGATCCCGACTGTTGCGTAACAGTCGGTGTTATGTTGAGATTCGCCTGTTCTTCGGAGGTCTTTTAAACAAATGAGATTTATATAAGAAGGAGGAAACAACGGTGTTTGAGACTCACTGTATGTCATTTCCATGTACCAAACTATGCCAAGGTAAATTCAATTTTTCATTCGATGGCACCTTTAAAATACACATGGTTTCAATAGACACACACAAAAAAATAATAATGTACTAAACTACTTTGTGTAAAGTTATATCTAATTTTAAAACCTAAAACAACTTTAAAATTATTTAAACATCTCAAATAATACACGTTTTAACAGAAGAGTTAATTTGGGTGTTTTGTTCACAAGCTTCACATTTATGCTATTAAAACATGACAAAACAAAAAAAAAATTGGCCATTTTATTTCCATTTACGTATTTCACTGTAAGCTCAAATTTTGTTTTTTTAATCAAAAGCAAAACGTCAAAACAAAAATTGTGGTAATCAGAATTATATTTAAATTGAACTTGTATTGAACCTGGAATATTCCTTTAAGCAGATTTGGGCTGGTAGACCACCTCAGACCAGCAACAAACCAGCGATCATATTCCAAATACCAGCCTGACCATCTTATACTGATATGACCTAGTTTTCCCCCCAGGATTCAGAGTTCTGAAACAGATCACCATGAGGCATGCTTTAATTTTCACATTGATTCATCACTTTCTTCATTCGCTGTGGCAGCGCGAGTAAGCCTGGCCAGTTTCTTACATCATACACTTGGCATGTCTCACAGCTTTCCTATTCAACTCTAAACTAGCTATAAATCTCCAGTGCTCATCCAGCCTCCGACCCCTCTGCATTGTGTCACTGCTAAAGGAGAAGAATAAAAAAAACCACATGGCTCCTTTAGCACAGCATGAATGTATCTGAAGCATTGTCCGAGGTGACCTCAACAGAAGAGAGAAGAATTTCTATTAAAACGTCATATCATGACAGTTGGCTTTGTAACACAACAAAGCAGACGCCTCCTGACGCACTTGGCTAAACTAACAATAGGAGTAAGTCGGAGTGCGATATGATGTATAAACTCAGCCCTGAACCCAACCGGGAGAGTCAATGATGGGAACCACGGTGGAGAGATGTGGGGGGCTGGAAGGGGGATTTGTGCCCTGCAGGACTCAGATGGGGGAGAAACTAGCATCCATTATTAATGGAAGCCGGCTGCAAGGGGAAATGGATCAAATGTGGCTTTTGGTGGAGCTGGTACCTCAAAAACATAAATTATTTGTTGTTCATCTTGAAAGCTTTGTCCTTTTCGTCCTCAAGTCTTTTTCACACTGTCGGCTACAATCTCATTTCAAAAACTGCTCATTTGGTAACACCGCAGAGACCAAAGAGGTCTGACTGGCGCCATATGGAAAGGTAGAGAAAATGCAGAATTAGCATTTCCCAGTATGCAATGCATTTGTAAGGAACGCAAGGTGTCACAAGCCGAATAATTCAATCACACATTATGGTAAATACCCATAAAACATATGGCCGTTTAATGGAGTCCAGCATACAATTATGGTCTTGAACCCCGTGGAGTGACTGACATGGGCTACCACAGCACATTTAATTCAATATAACAAACTAAGGTGTGGTAGATGTGACAGCACATGATGAAGTGACACAAAACAGAGGAGGAGGAGGAGGAGGTAGGCAGGGGGTTGATATTGATTGTTCCACCTCCAGTATGAGATCAGCACGAGCTAGCTGGAGACGTCAGTAAAAATAGAGTGTTTGCAAGCCCAGCGGCTAGCAGTTTACGGTATGTGCCCCCTGGGACGCCAGCGGACACAAATGAGCCTCAAATGAGTCTCCGTTGGTCACGCCACATATTCCACCTCACCTCCATCCCCCATGCCTTCACATAACAACACATCAAGCGCTGATTGAAATTCAAATAGGAGCGCCGCACAACGGGATAGACGTAGCAAGGCATCGCGCAGGCTCTCAGGGGCCCGATACAGCACAGCTCCAAAACCACTTAACTGCTAGTCAATTTTCCACTGAGATTCCGGAGCGATGTTTGGCGATATGTGATTTCATGGGTGATCAATGCTCTGTATAACATTTCTGTTGAAGAAACCCAAAGTGCAAGTAGACGACATCCATTTTTTTCTGTATTTGCCATTCACCAGAAATGGTCACATTTACTTGTTCATTAGCGGAAGGAACTCGCCAGATGAAAATGGATGGCAAAGCCTGAAATTATATAAGGAAAGGTTTACCTTGAGTAATTCAGTTACAAGGGTTCAATAACAACAAACTGAATGAGTTCCAGAGCTCATCAAGGACCCAAAAATCAATTTGTGCACAGCAAAGCATTAGAAATGAACAAAGGTTTATATTAGGGAAATCTCATTCTGGAGATCATCGCTCCAAGCACACTTAAATTATCCCGACTCTAAAATATTGAAAGACTAAAGGCTGAATTGAACATCAGTCCAAAAAAAAATAATACGCTTGCTGTGAAAGGCTGGTGAAGTGATATTAACAAATTTTCCATGAGTAACCACTTGAGATTGAAAACCATTATAATTTTTAAAAGATGTCAAAATACGATGGGAATCTAAATTAAATGTTTCAAAAGCAGAATTAACTGAAAGCATTACTAATACTATGGCATGCAAGTCCTGCACCGTCTTTGCTACACATATGAATGCAACACGATCACATGAGAATGCGTATCAATAGTACGAGTGTGTAATCTCGTAGAATATATACATTATATATTATGGTACGCAGTTTTTCACGTGCATATGATACGCACTTTATGGTGTGTATATGACACGCTTAGGGGGTGTGGGGTGGGGGTTTCGTACGTATAATACGCCATAAAGTGCGTATCATATGCACGCGAAAATGATCGGGCTCATGAACGATACCAACAAAAATGACTGAAACCAAAACCTAAACCGAACATAAGATTTGGCAATTAAATTTAGGTAAGTGTGTAAACACTGTATGCTTTTCAGGAAGTCATGTCCACAGGTGATAAACCAATCGTAATAAAGTTCTTTGGCAATGAGTCGCGCTCTCAATATTTTGTGGTAGCTTATTTATTGTTGTGCACTAGAGGTCTTCTCAGGTCCTAAACTCAGTACTCGACCCAAATTATTCCTTCCCTGAACCCGACGTGCATAAGTTGATTTTCAAAAAAGAAACCCAACCCGAGACACACCCAACAAAATTAGACCAGAGTCCAACCCAACTGCAATTTTGTTAATATTATTAAGCAAATCCCCAAACTCATTTTCTCAAATGCCTCAGGTATTGCAGAGTGCAGTTTATGTGGAGTGCACCAGTATTTGATTTTTTTTTTTTTTTTTTTTGTTGTTGCTGTTTTTGCATATAAATGCAAAGTGCTGTCATAAAACTCTAGGTGACACAGGCTGATAGATCCGTTCAGATAGATAAGATTAATGTATTCTATTTTGTATAGCAGCAGCATGTCTTACTTGCTCACAACAGCGTGTTGTGTATGTTTTGGCAGTAGCAAGTTACAAAGGACACAAATTTGTATAATGACATGGGTATGACATAGGTATTACAAGGAGAGGGCTTATAAATCTTATAAGAGTAACTGTGAGAAAGTAAAAATGTGCACAGTTTTCTGTGATGGGTAGGTTTAGGTGTAGGGGTAGTGTAGGGGATAGAAAATACGGTTTGTACAATATGAAAACCATTACGCCTATGGAATGTCCCCACAATTCACAAAAACTAACCTGTGTGTGTGTGTGTGTGTGTGTGTGTCTTACAATACTAACAAAAACATTGCATAAATAACCAACAAATTTCACAATAAAATTATCTTCACGAGCACGAAGGCTCATCCCTACTGCTTCCACAGGGGGCTGGTCACTGTTTACTGGCTGCAGATAGATGTGAGGCCCAGACTTCCTAATGGCTTCCTGTATTTCACAGAATAGTTTCCTCTCAGGAAATTTTATCAATACAAGCCACTTCAGCACTGACCCAAAACCACAATACACAAGTCACCGACTTTAATTAAAAGCGACTGAATGCGCTGAAGGCATGCTTCCACTAAGACCAGTGAAATGAGGCATAAAGAGCATAACTTTATAAAAAAAGAATTAAACTGGAATGCTTTTATTGACCGAGAACCAGGATTAAGTGAAAAAATTTATCTCATCTCACACAAGACCGAAAAGACCAATCTTTTTCATATCGCAATATTGCGATCTAATCAAAATAAAAGTGTTGAAAAACTACTAAAAGAAATTACTCGAGGAGAGTAGACATCATAAAGCAGAATGGAACTTTTGACCTACTGGAGAATATTACAATCTCTTTAGATAAATGGGGCATAGAAGAATATGTCTGGAGCCCGTGGGCTCAATGCAGGCTGGCACAAGCGAGCGGTCCAACCCTCATTAGAAATTAATTACCACTGTAGTCAGCGTGGGGCAGCCGTACAGTCACTATGTATCTAAGGCTTTACCCAGGGGGAGCAATTGAACCCCTGACCCCCCTCTTTTCGGCAAGTAATATGCGACACCACCCTGACCGTGAATTACTGGCCCAGCCATGCTGGGAATGCAGGCAGCGGCAGTAAGACTATGAAGTGGGCTGGTGTGGGTGGGTCAGCCCGGTCCACTGCTCAGTGAATTGTATTATCCTTTAGGAATTCCTCAGTGAAACAATCTTACAAGCTCAATATGTAGAGACAATTCCATGAGTGTTTATTTTGCCCCCCAAAAAGATGTAAAGGGTAATGACTGCGATAGCATCTGATTGCAACTGCTAATTATCCAATCATCAAGTTATTGAGTACATGATGTTGCCTAATTCACATGAAGTGGGGTGACAGTCTAAGTGTCTAAAGGTGAGAAACGGAAGATATAAGAGTTTTGTATAATTACCATACATTAAAAGATCCAGCAATAGTGGCTTCCTTTAATGGCTTTTGATTAACATAATGGGCTGATACTAACTCTGAAAATCACGGGTGAGTACCATCTCTTCCAAAATGGTCAAATTACCAATATCAAACCTTATTATAAAAGGTGAGAGACAACATAAATGAGAAAATTATTATTTGTGTATCTTGGATAAAAGAATCCCAGGAAGGTTTTCCCTCTGCTTTGAAAAAAGGCCTTCTTAATTTAGCCAAATAGTTCATTTGCTTCTTTTTCGAGCACATAAGTGAACTGGGGCACATTTGCATAGGTCTGTAGCAGCAATTACTTCCTAAGGCCCACATGTAATTCTGAATTTTTAAAAAAAAATCTGCAGAATGGATTTAAATAGTAAAATGTGTTAAACTGTTGAAAGTACTACCATCTTCCTTGCTGAAAGCAGACTATCCCAATCCTGTACTAACTACTACCATTTTTGTTCCCTAAATATGTTCAGTGATCCATTCCACGCGTTGCACACTCAGGTTTGTTTACCCAGGTGAAAAAAAAAGTACATTTCCATAATATACTTAAAGTGGTCTATTTTCAAGCACTAATTTGTACTTAATATACAAAAATTCTTCTTTAGTACTTCTTCAGATAATCTTAAGAACATCTAAATGTACTCAACTGTGCTATTTTGAGACACCATGAAATATGAACTAAAATGTGCTTTTAAAATAACTCTGTATTTAGATACCACTTAAGAATTTGAACCCATAGTGTACTACAAGTGGTATCTAAATACATATTTTAAATTGAGAGATAGTATATTAAAAACACATTTTAGTTCATATTTCATGGTGTCTCAAAATAGAAGTTGAGTACACTTAGATGTTCTTAAAATTATCTTAAGAAGTACTAAAGAAGAATTTTTAGTATATTAGAAGTACAAAATTAGTGCGTGAAAATAGAGCACTTTTAGTGTACTTTTTTTTCACCTGGGTAGAACTTTCCAACATTAAATCATTTTTGCACTAACAAAAAGTTGGATAAAAGGGGGGGAAATCATGTTTTTTTTTTTTTTATCACTTTGTTTTTTTCTAATTAAAAAAAACAGAACATAAGTTTGTTTTAAGCCCCCGCTTAATAGGCTGAAACTTTTTTGAAATGACCGTTTGAATTGGAAAACTGTGGAGCTTTCTGTAGGCGTATTATTCCACAGGTAGCTGGTCAAATGTGCGTGTTCATCAAGTCTTTTCCATAAATCAGCTCATTAGGCATACAGTAACAGCTGGCCTCCCCTTAATGATGCCCCCTCCCATACGAACACGCTCACTGGGATCATGTGACACGTGTCCAAGGATCCAGTGCTGGAATGTCAAGCCTACTCTGCAGGTGCTTTTCTGGCTTTATCTTCTTTTCCTGGCTTTTTTCTCCAGCTGCATTTATCCATCGCAGGGCCAGGGGTCAATTCTTGAGGTCAGGGACCCAGAGCAGCTGGTTTCCAGCATTCCCGTCACTTGTAACCATCGGGAGGAAATTCTTCATATCTCATCTTGCATGCACTGCAGCTGCAAGACTATCTAGAAGTTATAAATGCAACCACCCAGAACAAAACCACCCAAACCGACTTACCCCATAACAATGCCCATACATTAAAAGGGTCCTTGATTATTATTTAACTTTTTTTAAATTAGTTAGTGTGTAATGTTGTTGTAGTGTCCGACACCGTTACTGACAATCCTCATTTTGGCTGCGTGAGATTCTCCAGCTTTGTTGTTGTTGAGCAACCGAAGCGTGAGCTGTTAAAGCTCCGCCCTCTTCTGGAAAGGGGGCGGGGAGCAGCAGCTCATTTGCATTTAAAGGGACACACACAAAAATGATGTGTTTTTGCTCACACCCAAATAGGGGCAAATTTGACAAGCTATAATAAATCATCTGTAGGGAACTATTTTAGCTGAAACTTCACAGACGCATTTCTTGTAAAAGGGGCGTTATAGGTCCCTTTAATCTCGCTGTAATGTGCAATACTGTGGAAGGTAAGTAATGCACAGTACTTTATGGCTCGTTGATATCTATTATCTCTACAAAGGTGCAGATCTCACAATCACAGAAGCACCTCGATCCACCTTTCAAAGCCAAGATATACAGTATTCACAGCGCATGATGTAACCTCGGCTAACATCAACTGAGAGATTCTGTACTCATTTCACGTTATGAAATGCATAATTAACATGCATTATAACAGACATATTCAGAAAAACATCTTAAGAAACCATATCTTTGAGTGAAAACCTTGACCCATCCTGCTTTTACTTGCTAAATAAAAAGTCAGAATATTCTAACTTTTATTCACCCTCATGTTATTCATAAATGTATGATTTTTTTCAATGAACAAAAAGAGAAAAAAATGTAAAGCCCTTTTCAATTTAATTACAACGAATCAGGACAGAAAATTATTTTCAAGCAAAATAATGCAAAACAAACATAATCATGTCATAAAAGTGGTCCGACTCTTGCTATATTTCCCAAGTCTTCAGAAGCCAAATGATTGCTTTGTGTTAGAAACAAACTGAAATTTAAGTTGATATAGAGTGAAAATCTTGGGTCCTTTTTCAAAGCTTGAAAGCTTCAGTTCAGATTCTTTGTAATATGAAAGTTTTCCAATTTGTATGTCTTAAATGAATTTTGGGCCAAGTAAACAATATTAAAATGTACAATTTCCAAATGAACTACAGCTTTAATGATTAGTGACACTTGGAAAATAGGTTACTAATTTAAGAAAAAATGCACTGTTTAATGTTCGAGTCAAAGCATTCCATTTTCCACGCTTCCTTGGTTAAGCAAAGGAAGGAGTGTTTGCTTTTCAAGCAGGCAGGTACTGTACGACAAGCCCTTTCTGGATCTTTGCGATAAACCAAAAGCCAACCTCAGGATGGCGTGTCGAGAAGATCTTAAGCGCGGTTTGAGCTGCCAAGAGCCACAAGCCGAGTTCAGGCAGGCTGGCACTGATGTTGAGCTTTTTCACAATCAGTCTTCAGTAATACTTCTACAGGCTTCAGCTCTCTGCCACACTATGAGACCTTTTTACAGAGACATGAGGGAAGGGCCCCGCAGTGCCCGTCATCTGCGTTCAAGCAATGTGCAACAACAACAACAGGGTGCTTCAATCACCTTCAGTGGTTTCACAGCTTTAGTCTGCCAGGGTGCTTGGCACAGATATCAGTTCATGCTGCCGTTACTCGCATATAACATTTACTGCTGAGAACAGGGACCCAAGTAAAGGGAAATATAGCACAAATTAGCTTGTCAGCATATTCAGCAGGTGTGTAGAGACTGTAACGACTGTTCCTTTCGGGTTCCGTGATTAAACGAAATGCTGCAAAACAGGCCATAAAGAAAGCAGACCCCATTTCATGACAGCTCAACTAGCAGCAAAGAAAGATAGGGAGAGAACAATACTAATTAACATACCCGTCCATGGTCAGAAAGAAGAACGAAAGCTAAACACTGGAACAATTTGGGTCAGCGATAAATGGGTTTCAGCTGGACTGAGCAGTGAACAGCCACATGCAGTTTTACACATGGAAAAAACGGAGAGCTCATATTTGCTCCAGTTCAGCGGTATGGTGCTGACTGTGAAATATGCTAAATGGTATTGCGCAAACTACTTCTGGATAATTCTGGGTCACTTAACAGTTCACCATCAAGACTCTGGGCCCTACATTTGACTCAGGACCTCCTTCAAGCCAAGAGATTACAATTCTGGCCAATGCCGGTAATCATGGGCGGGGCCATCGGGCAATCATTGGCCATCGGGCAATTCTGGCAAATGCCAAAGGGGCTGGACCATTTTTTTAATGTGGGCCGGTCAGTTTTATTATATATATATAAATAAATAGTTTTTACAGGCCGACAGCGCATAGGACGGGTTTTTATTGCTAGCACGATTTCACTATGGTTATAATAATATTAATAATAATAATAATAATAATAGTTAAGAAATGGTCAACGGCCGGCCCGGTCCCGAGATGGCCTACCGCCCCGCACCCTTTAGTTACTGTTGCTATGTATGTCCAAACAAGCCATGCCGCTCTCACGCCACACATCATGCTCTGTCAGAGTGAAAAATACACTGTAGCAAAGAGGACACTGACAATGCGTCGACAGACAAGAGCAATTTAAACAATAAATACCCTTTAGTGGCTCTTCAATGTGTCTTGACAGATTGCTCAATTCAAGCAGCCCGTGACACTACACATTTTTTCATTTTTTTTAATCTAACTGCTTTGTCGGACATAAATGTGGATACGGCATTATGATTGGTTAGATCACCTGTCAATCAAACTCAGTCAAAATCAAGCACATCATCAGAGAGAGCACAACACGAGCAAATTGTCAGTAAAAGTAAGAAAAAAAAAAGGAAAGGTGGTGGAGAAAAGGTTCGAGAAAGCAAAAAAAGGCTCTTAAGTCCGACGCTTCCAACTGCCTAAAATTACAGTGCTGTTGAGGTAAGAAAAAAAAAAAAAAAAAAAACAGAAAATACAGCTAGCTCAAGTCATTTTCATGCAATTCACGCTACTTTTTTTTATTAAATAGTTGTAAGCGTAGCATACAACCCGTCTATTTTAAAATGTCATTGCTTTGTGATAATTGGTTACAAGTGTTAGCTAGCCTGTTACTGAATTACATGACTGAAATATCAGCAGATAAGGTGGGATTTAGGGTAAACAGACTGCTGTACGCTACTTGCAATATAGTCAAAAACGCGTCAAAAATGTATAGCAACCCAGGTGAAAAAAGTACACTTCCATTAAAGTGCTCGATTTTCGCGCACTAATTTTGTACTTAATAGATTGTTCTTAATTTTGTACTTCCATAGTATTTTTTAATAAAATTCCTCTTTAGCACTAGATAATCTTAAGAATATCTAAGTGTATTCAACTGTGCTATTTTGAGACACCATGAATTAGGACTAAAATGTGCTTTTAACATACTATCTCTGTATTTTTAGTGTTATGGGTTCAAGTGTACTACAAATGGTAACTAAATGGTGTCTCAAAATAGCTCAGTTGAGTACACTAAGATGTTCTTAACATTATCTTAAGAAGTACTAAAGAAGAATTTTTAGTATATTAAAGTACAAAATTAGTGTGTGAAAATACAGCACTTTAAGTACATTACAGAAGTGTAGGACCTAGGAATTATGGAAGTGTACTTTTTTCACCTAGGAATGCGCGTGTCCGTGGGTGTGGTGATGTGGGCTGGTGTGGCTACAGTGCCAGGGCTGAATTTTTGTCCCAGTCCGCCCCTGCTGGTAATTATTTTAATTTTATGGCCAGTATTAAAATTCTATATACTGTAATCGCAAATAAGTTGCCAAAACTCAAAAACTCTGAGGTAAACCAATCTCATGCTCCACTCGTCACCATGATGGTAACTAGGGTTGTTCCGATTCCGATACTAGTATCGGAAATACCACCGATACCACAAACATTTCTGGCATCGGTATCGGCGAGTATTTAAACTCACGTACCGATCCGATACCATTTTCTTAAACAATACCTAGTTGTGCCCGCTATCTTTGCTTAACGCAGCAAATCGGAAATCAATTCTTCTTCGCGGCTCAGAATCATAGACAGTAAAAGAAATGGACACAGCGACCCCATTGGAACTCAATTGAGACAAGTGAAGCCCATTTTTAGCGATTTTTAGCACTTCCGTTTCTGACGCGCAGACTCAAACTAAGCTTGATGACGTCTGCAACCTGTCTGACAGATGTAAATCTTCTAGTAGCTGTGCGTTCAAACTGCCATCGTTAATCTTGCAGAGACGGCGAGCTTGAGCGGGGAGTTCTTTGGCGTGAGTAAGCAGGAGTAAGTATTCTGATTAATTATTTTGTATAGTATTTTAAAATGTAACGCCAGTACGCCATCTCTCTTGACATCTCCCCGATTGCCTGCGAGCTTCTCCTCCTGTCTGTACGGTAATTTCTCTACTGTGCGACAGAGAGTCGAGTGGTTATGACGCAATCGTTAGCCTATTTTTACAAAAACTGTATCTACGGGGCCATAATGTAACATAGAAGGTAATGGAGCCCTTTATACATTGTCGTGTATCTTTAGAAATAAATAATGGACAAATGGAGTCTTTAAACGCCTCAGATGTAAAGTTATTCACTGTCAAAGTGACGCCAAAATGAATGGGAGTCAATGGGGATGCTAACGCAAGTGAAGTTCTGCTACAAGATGGCGGCACCCGGCCGACTTCAACTTCCGGTCGACTTCCTTGGGCACTGCTCAGAATGCAAACACAGGAAGTTGTGCTGTGTTGCCACAAGCAACCACTGTTTAGAGCAGCGGAGAAGTGAAAACGCGCTAGCAGTATGTCTGCTGTTTGGCAGTATTTCAGACCAGTAAAACGGCGACATGTCTCATATGCAATGCTGCAATTTCGAGTGGCACAAGTATTGGCAACTTTAACACAAATAACTTAATAAAGCATTTGAAGACGCGTCACCCCGCGCAACATGATGGTTACATAAAGGCTAATGCTGCGTTCACACCAGACGCGAATGAAGCGATAAGCGCGAGTGATTTATGTTAAGTCAATGCAAAGACGCAAATTGACTCCCTGCGGCGCGATTCGCGTGAATGACGCGGTGCGAATTGAGCGATTCGGGCGTTTGACGCGCTTAAGATGGAGAAGGATGAGGCGTGCCAGCTTCATTCAAACAAAGAGAAATGTTTTCAAAAGACAAATAAAGATAACCGACAAAATTGTCGGGTTTATCGTTCTGGATGACCAGCTGCTGTCAGTCGTCGAAAACATGAGATTTTTATTTAACAAAATTGTTTCTGGACTTCAAGTTTTAAAGAGATTATTTTCTTATATAGCCTAATTATATTCCTAGATTTATTTGTTGCACTGTTTTGATAGTTATATTGTAAAACTAATATACCTTTTTCAGTTTACAGTGTTAGATTTGTGGCTGCATTTGAAGTTCTTTTTCACTTAAAATAAATAAATAATATAACTGACAAATGTATGTCAGATAATAAAAATACTGTAGTTCACTGTATGTTTTTCGTCTGAAGCACACCATAAATAATTCTATCAAATCATACAGGGCTAGTAGTGTATATATATATATATACAGATACACACCCAGGTATCGGATCGGTACTCGGTATCGGCCGATACCCTGAGCTCAGGTATCGGAATCGGGAATGGAAAAGGGGTATCGGAACATGGTAACCCGTTTCGTGAACTCATAAAAGTTCATTAGTGTGAACTAATTTGTTAAGTTTGCCCTACTCAAACCAATTATCTTGAGCATTAGGGAAAAATAATAATAAAACAAAACACTAGAAATAAAATTTAGTACATTTAGGCATCACAAATGGATATTCATTTTGAGATCTGTTAAAAATTCTATTTAATAGTTTTATTACTTTTTTTGTGTTTTAAAAGGTAATCTAAATGTAAAAATATGGGAAATTAGCATGAATATTGCATAATTAAATATATAATATCAGTTGATATATAACCAATACAAATACTGGATTATGATTTGAGTCTACAGAACAACTTTAAAACAAAATTCTAAATTCTAAATAACTTTTTTGACTTTGTTCATCTGTAACACCCTATGTATGAGAAATATTAATAGTGTTGTTTGTCTTAGCTAAAAAGTAGTTAGTGTATAACTCATAATTTAAATACCATTTAATTTTAGCATAATTGTAGATTTGTGAGGGTCAAAACAATCACACCAAGAGAAAGATACTACAAAATGGCTTATCAGAAACTCTAGTTGGATTTTGCTTCACTTCACCGAGTATGAGCATTCATATCATACATGCATCATAATCTTCTCCAGCTGCTGAGGCTGGCAAGAGACACGGCACAATTCACCCGCAAAGAGAGATCCACTGGGAACTGCAACCACTCAGATCCCAAATGAGGGTGTTGACCACCAAACATTCCGTAGGCATGACCATTTCATCGGAATTCCTTCAACAACAACAAAAAGCCATACACTAACTGGTGTGTATTTGCGTAGACTGGTCATTTTCTCAAATGCTACTCTAAAATAGTGCACTCAGTAACATAATGATACACTACTGATGGTAATGGAGCAGAATTGAGCAGAGTTGGCTTGGATCATCAGAAATCTTTCCAGCGGAAGCTCACCATTTCAATAAACGGACTCAAATTTTCACAAGTAGTCCTAACCATTCATACCTCAATTTAGAGACCACCAAAAAAAGAAATGCTGGTGAATAGTCTGTGCTGACGTTAAGGCTTTCTGACTCAGCCAATAAAAGCTAGCTTGGAATGGAATACTTGAGCCTACATACTGCTTACTATATACTTTACTATTTTTTTTTTTTTAAGTAATAATTGAAACAGCATGCATCATTGAACATTTCAAACTGAAGCATGCTAAATTGTTGCCATATGATCTCACTACGTGGCATGTTTAATCCACAAGTCAGACACAAAATATGCCCATTTTACACTCCAATTTGGAGTCATTTGACTGTCCGTTCTAATGAAGATTCAAGAAAGAGATTAAAAAAAAAAAAAAAAAAAAAAAAAAAAAAAGGAAAGATGATATTGCCTGAATTTTTTTGCTATCTAAATGGAAGGTCACATCAAGTGCATTACATTCTGGGATAAAGAATGAAGCGTGCTCCAGTTGGATACTCCTTATTTTGGCCAAAGTAGAACATCATCCATTCCATTCCATGCAAAGCAATATGTAATATGCCATTCCAAACATACCAATACACTGCCATATCGCTTAGTACAAGGGTTTGATTCTGTCACAAAGAAAGCCAAATTATGTTGACAAATATCAGGTCAAATTATTAACCAGCACTTTTGCCGCTAGTGCAATAAACAAATAACTCCATCAATCATAATCCATTTACATGCTGCTATCAAGCCTTCATTTGCACATTAGGCAATTAGCCAAGGGCCCATTGTCCATCTAAATGAATAAAGAACGTCGAAGGCTAGATCTCTCAGCTGGAGCTTATTCAGACGCCCTATTTCCAGCGAGATTCAATTGCTGACAATACTTAATTTGTTACTGTGATATTGATCCTCTTTGTTCCCTGACATCTGAAAACATGCAGCTGCAACAGTAATGATGACTTTCGGATAATGATTATAATGCAACGGACAGCCATATGGCCTAACAAGCTATTGCGCCGACGGAATATTACCAACAAAGGCATCCATTTATCTACGATTCAAATATATATCTCTCCACATACTGTAAATATCAAAATACAACACAGCCCTAACAAAAAGCAATCTGTATTGCCATAGTACCTTTTGGTAACACTTCAGTATGGGGAACACATTCACTATTAAAGGATTAGTTCACTTTAAAATGAAAATTACCCCATGATTTACACGTTATAAAGTAAAATAACTAGCCTCCGGCCAAACGGATTCTACTTGCGTCTAAAGCGTAACTCATGCAAAATATAACGTACATCATGGCGTAGCGTAATACCAGTACGTTACGCTTTAGATGCAAGTAGAATCCGTATGGCCGTTTGGACAGAAGCTAGTTAATTTACATTTATAACGTGTTAAATATGGATATTTTTCTTACACAAATGCATCACTTTGCTTCAGAAGGCCTTTATTAACCCTGCGGAGCCATGTGGAGTATGTTTATGATGGATGAAAGCATTTATTTGAGCTTCAAACAGTTGGTTTCCGTGCACTGCCATTATAAAGCTTAGGAGCATAAGGGTGTTTATTAAAGGTGCCCTAGAATTAAATTGAATTTACCTTGGCATAGTTAAATAACAAGAGTTCAGTACATGGAAATGACATACTCGATTGTTTCCTTCTTCTTATATAAATCTCATTTGTTTAAAAGACTTCCAAAGAACAGGCGAATCTCAACATAACACCGACATAACACCAATATTTGCATATGCCAGCCCATGATCGAGGCATTACACAAGGGCAGCCAGTATTAACGTCTGGATCGGTGCACAGCTGAATCATCAGACTAGGTAAGCAAGCAAGGACAATAGTGAAAAATGGCAGATGGAGCAATAATAACTGACATGATCCATGATATCATGATATTTTTAGTGATATTTGTAAATTGTCTTTCTAAATGTTTCGTTAACATGTTGCTAATGTACTATTAAATGTGGTTAAAGTTACTTTCGTTTATTACTGTATTCACGGAGACAAGAGCCGTCGCTATTTTCATTTTTAAACACTTGCAGCCTGTATAATTCATAAACATCTTCATTCTTTATAAATCTCTCCAACAGTGTAGCATTAGCCGTTAGCCATGGAGCACAGCCTCAAATTCACTCAGAATCAAATGTAAACATCCAAATAAATACAATACTCACATAATCCGATGTATGCATGCAGCCTGCATGACGAACACTTTGTAAAGATCCATTTTGAGGGTTATATTAGCTGTGTGAACTTTGTTTATGCAATGATGAGTCGAGAGCTCAGGAGGGGGCGGAGAGCGCGAGCAATTAAAGGGGACGCAGCCTGAATCGGCGCATTTCTAATTATGCCCCAAAATAGGCAGTTAAAAAAATTAATTAAAAAAATCTATGGGGTATTTTGAGCTGAAACTTCACAGACACATTCAGGGGACACCTTAGACTTATATTACATCTTGTGAAAAAAAAAACGTTCAATGGCACTTTTAATATAACTCCAGTTGTATTCATCTGAAAGAAGAAAGTCATATACACCTAGGACGGCTTGAGGGTGAGTAAATCATGGGGTAATTTTCATTTTAAAGTGAACTAATCCTTTCACAAGGACTTTTCCCTCAAACTCCTAATTTACTGCTTATTAATAGTAAGGTAGATTTACGAATCTTTTGTTTCGAATCAGTGGTTCAGAGCACGTATCAAACTGCTAAAATCACGTGAACTTTCGAAACACTTATAATGTAACAAAGCCTCGTTTACTGAAATCACGTGATTTTGGTGCGGATTCGAAACAAAGGATTTGTAAAGCTTTGAAGCTTCATAAAGCAGTGTTTTTGCCCATGACTAGACATTGTTGAATAAAGTCGTTATTTTTATATTTTTTTTGGCGCACAAAAAGTATTCTCGTCGCTTCATAACATTAAGGTTGAACCACTGTAGTCACATGAACTGTTTTAAATGTGTTTTTAGTAGCTTTCTGGGCATTGAAAAAGGAAATGATCTTGCTGGCAATGCAGGCCTCACTGAGCCATCGGATTATATCAAAAAAAATTAATTTGTGCTCTGAAGATGAACGAAGGTCTCACGGGTGTAGAACGACATGAGGGTGAGTAATTAAAGACTGAATTTTCATTTTTGGGTGAACTAACCCTTTAAGTTTGGGTAAATTAATTTGGGTAATTAAACAAGGTGTGCTTTTCATGTCATGTTTTAAAGTTCAACGGCAACAAGCAGCTTCTAGATATTTCAGTCAAACAAATTTGACATATTGTTACTTCAGCATTCTTTTTGTTCACAATTAAGCGTTTCCACACCATTGTTTACCAGTTGTAGCTTATTTACATTTTGTGCATGAAACAGACGCTGATGAGGTCAAAAAACATGATTGGAGAAGATCTAATTAAACATCATTTTCGGTTAATGGCTTCTTCCTTCCAAAACTGTTTTGGCTGAAACCAAAAATGTTTTGTTTTTGCCAAATATTTTCAGTTGCAAAAATCCAGTGCATCACTAATATACTAATATCAATATTCTTACACTAACTTAACTTTATAACCAGGTATATAGCCTATATAGAACAGAAAAAAACACTATCTGTGTTAGAGCAACACTGTGTCCTTTTGTTCAGGTCTTGCAAGGTCTGTGCAACGAAGGCCTCTGCGAAGGACGCAGATCTCTTACATCGCTGAGTGGTTGCAGACAAGGTTGTGAGGGTGTTTATACAGTTTAGCATGCTGTTTACATTGTCCACAGGGAAGCCATCAGCACACAGTTCTCTCCCAACAGGATTATGCAGATAAGACGGGATGCAAATTGGATGCAATGACAACTTTTAAAAAAAAAACAGACAAGCCCATTTCCTTTCCAGCGCAACAAAAAGTTGGAACGCCGTTATCGGCGAGATCTAGGTGACCTAATCTTTACGAAACTGCTTATGGTTCGCGTTTGTGCACTTCAGGACCTCAAAAAACGTGTTTCAAATAAACACATATTTTCAGAAGGGGACCCCACAATTAGTAACTTGAAACTCACTCTCCGCATGTAGGTCCAATTCTCTGGAATCAATCAAAACTCCCAAAGGAACTCCCTGTTCCCCCCTTAATCTCCTGGTTTTATTACTTTCCAGACAGAGTCTGCCCATTCCACCCAGCCCCCCATTCCTCTCTTTTGTACTGATCTCCAGCAAAGCCTGTGATTTTTTACCACAGCACATTGCTTTTCATGCAGCAGAGCAGCTTTCATCAGCCTCTGCACGCAAGACAGCCCAGCCGCAAACTCCACTACGGCCTGCTTTCACCATACGTGATCCTACTGAACAAGCACACAAACTAGTGAAAACATGCTGCCAATACTAATCAAAGAGTTAACTGATGCATCATGCAAATTAAATGTGAGCCTTGTCATATTCAATATGAACAAAGATTATGATCTATGCTCCGAAGCTAAAGGCATATTTACACAGCTGAGTTAAGGCTGATCTGTGCCAGCTACGTATTCTGTGCAAAAAATGCAATGCAATGGCAAAGTACGAAAATAAAAAATGGTAGCTCTGACCCAGCTTAGTCCCTGCATCAAAGGCACCTCTGATGCTGGTTTGGCTTTGTGTAAATGAAGTGCAATCTTAAACTTTGCCATTATCGTGTCAGTGTATATGTGTAATTTTTCATATTCTGGTTTAAAAAACAATTTCATATTGTATTATTTCAAATGCAATGTCAGTGAAAATGCATTTATGCCACCTCAAGGCATCTTTTCAGGTTATACATGCCGCTTCTATGCAGTGTAAAGCCAGCATTATATTCATAAGCAATAGTTTTTTTGTCCTAGGTATGTTTTCTATTTGGTTTCAAGCAAGGGAAAGTAATTTATTTTCATTCGTTCAACCCAGAATTCTACGCACACACCAAATTAACCAGGGTAAATGTTCTTCTTTCCAAAATACCTTTCTGTTTTCTTTCAGGTGTGCAGTCAAAAACAAATGCACTATTCACCTTCTGGCGTGTATGCAAAAAAAAAAATGCTTTGATGCAAAAGATCTCTGATTTCATACAGGGTCAGTGTCTGTACATGAAACTCCAACAGTGCGTGGAAAACACTCTTTGAGCTGTGGTTTCCACAGACATTAGGTTATTAGCCCATAATTAACAAGATTTTAATTACTTATTTACTTCCACAAGGCCGGTTTGGAGACTCATTACTTGATGAAGGAATGGTTTTCTATGTGAAGGTGTTAATGCAGAGCACACCTTTGCAGTTAATGAGCCTTTTCAGAGCAAATATAAAGATTAAAAGGTGATATTTCGCATATGTTTTGATTTACGATGCTTGTCTGAACGGTGTGTGTGTGTGTGTGTGTGTGTGTGTGTGTGTGTGTGTGTGTGTGTTCGACGAACTGGATCAAATCATCGATTTTTGTGTTAGTTGTCCAAGTTAGTTCAGGTGAAACTATTAGTCACACTTTCATATATTTCACACTCGAGTAACAGACAGCAGGTCGCACCGCAGAAAGTTTTAATGCTCTTTAATCACAGTCTTACCTTTTTCAGCATGTGAAACCGTGATCGTGAGGCAGAAAAGAGAGAGGAGCAGCCGGGCTCCCCGCTCCGCCATCACTTTAAACACAAGTATAAAAAAAAGTGTGAAAAGCCTCGGACACAATCCGTATTTAAAATCCCTCTGATCGCGCGCACGGATCAGTTCAGCAGTGTGAACACATCCGGAACGAGTAACTTCCGAAAGTTGCCGAAGGAAACATGAAGCTCGGTGAGCAGAGACACGATCCGCCGCTTTAAAACTTCAACAGGCGACCGAGGAAAATCAAAGTCAATCCATATTTCCGAGATTAAACCAAAGCCGAGCTGGAGAGGAGCGAAATGAGAGGCGTCAGTGCAGACATAATGTGTAAAGGTGAAGAGAGAGAGAGAGAGAGTCAGTCCGGACGGCTGGAGATATTTTGCACTGATCTCCGAGAGAGAGAGAGAGAGAGAGAGAGAAAGAGAGCAGCAGGAATTCAGATCGGAACCTGGGAAAACCGGAACTGGATCAGAAAGAGATTAGGATTCATCTGATGTGGCCATCACAAAAGCCTGGAACGGCTTTTACACATCTATTTAAAGTCTTTATGAACAATTTAAGGATTTAGTTCAATATTAAGATGTTTAAAATATTATTAAATACCACAAAAAAAGATCTACCTGATTATTGATCAGGTCAGGTGATTTGTTTTTTTTTTTTTTTTTAACTTTTTGTTATCTATATTGTATATAGCCAATACTTTGGCATGGTATAGTATTTAGACACTCTAAAAAAAATGCTGGGTTAAAAACAACCCAAGTTGGGTTAAATATGGACAAACCCAGTGGTTGGCCAAACGAGCTGGGCAGTTTTATTTAACCCAACTATTGTTTAAAAGTTACTATACGACTGGTTTAAATTGAACCCAAAATATGTTGTAAATTAAAAATCAGACACATAATTAGAAGAGGAAATAATAATAATAATCAAAAGGTGAACATTTATTAATTAGCAATTTAATAAATGTTTATTGTTTAATTATTATTCATTAAACTTCTTAATAAATGTTCATTTATTAAACATAAATAAAAGCTCAGGCAACGTTCTAATGCACTAAGAACACTTTGTCAAATGCATTACAAGGGTTAGTTCACTTTAAAATGAAAATTACCCCAAGATTTACTCACTCTCAAGCCATCTATATGACTTTCTTCTTTCTGATGAACACAATCAGAGTTATATTAATAAATATCCTGACGTGTACAAGCTTTATAATGGCAGTGAACGGGACCAATGAGTATAAAGCTCAAGAAAGTGCATCCATCCAAAGCAAAACGTACTCCACACGGCTCCAGAGGGTTAATAAAGGCCTTCTGAAGCGAAATGATTGTGTACGAAAAATGTCCATATTTAAAACATATCTTAAGACTTAACTTAAATTTATAAGCTTAAATAAATCAAATTATTTGTTAAGACATCCAGTTGCAAATGATCAAGTTCTTGGGTTAAAAAAACACACAATCAATGTCACAAACTAGTTTTCTTGTGTCTCTTTATGACTGAAGTTGTGCCATTGTGCTAATCACTCACACTTTTGTTATATATGATGTTCATATATGAATAATTTATCACAGACTTCCAAATACTAGCCTATATGAAAACGTAACTGGCTCCAATGCTAATTACCAACATTCATATTTTAAATATTCTTTCTAAATTTATATTTTTATGGAAAGGCTTTTTTTTTTGTGGACTTTTAAAATGTAAAAGTTGTCCTCAACACTTTCAACGACTTGATAGAAGCAAAAATCTGCTCATTCAACTGCCACTGAAAAAATGCAGCACATTGTCAGATCTGCTCTGGAAATAGTCACCTGTAAGAGCTCCATCTACTGGCAGATTCACTGACATACAAGAATAGACTGTGGTACAGAACATACTGAATGATTACCATTTTCATGATGCCATGGTACAGTTTTTTACACACTCTAAAAAAATGTTGGGTTAAAACAACCCAAGTTGGGTTAAATATGGACAAACCCAGTGATTGGGCTGTTTTAATCCAGTGGTTGGGTTAAATGTTCGCCCAACGAGCTGGGCAGTTTTATTTAACCCAACTTTTGTTTAAAAATTACTATATGTCTGACTTAAAATGAACCCAAAATAGATTGGAAATTAAAAATCAGACACATAATTACTAGAGACAACAATAATAATCAAAAGATGAACATAAGCAATTGAATGTTTATCGTTTAATATAGTATTCATTAAACATATTAATAAATGTTAATTTCCAACATACTTTAGATTCATTTTAAGCAAGCAAAAAGTTAATTTTTAAACAATAGGTTGAGTTAAACTAAAACTACCCAGCAGGTTGAGCAAACATTCAACCCAATTGCTGGGTTAAAACAACCCAATCGCTGGATTTGTCCATTTTTAACCCAGTTTGGGTTGTTTTTAACCCAGCATTTTTAAGAGTGCATGATATTTCAAGATACTTGATATGGTACATATTTCATGGTCCTTTTTTATTTAGAAGACTGATTCTCCAAATAAATGTTCTGTTTTATTAAGAAATTTGATTGTAAATTCTTCACTGAAAATGTTGTCTTGAATATTATTTCATCGTTGGGGTGTGATCAGGACATTAGGGACAATTCGCACACTGCTCACCTCAGTAACTTATCACTCACCTCTAGTGTATTACACGTTTGCTGTGGTGAAATTTGCAACAATGTACAGGATGATATGGTATGGGATCTCTACTCTTGATTAGCTTAAACCTTTGGGATCACCGCAATCTGTTCCTTATCCAAAACAGAGAAAACCTCCTTGCTTTCTGTAGGAGTCTTCAATAGATATTTGTTCCTGTTTACACAGAGGTGAAAGGATGAACGTTGGAATGATGGACAGAACCGAATTGTATGTCTGCATGGCTACTTTCGTATTTTTCTCACTTGGTGGCTAAAGGATTAAAGCACTTGGCAGGGAAACTGCTGAGGATTACAGGGATTAATACAGGTTTAGAAAACGCTGGTGGAATTAATCTGATCACTGTAAGCACTGAGCCTTATTAATTTAAGACAGATTATTTGGTTGTGGATAGGGACATCATATGCCATATGGGCACCATGTTTGCTGAATGGCCAGAATTACAGCCCACAGACTCATCCTGACTGATGCAGGTTCATATATCTTCACCTTCTGAGCCTTTTTATGTTGATATTTCATCTACTCGCATCTTTGCAAGTCTCTTCTACCTGTATGTCACTCTTCTTCTTTTCAAAAAAAAGTGTTAGTTTACCCAAAATTAACAATTAACAAAAAATAAAAAAAACTGTAGTTAGTAACGTAATCCATTACATTACACTCTTTAGGTAATATAATCTTTTGGATTACTTTTAGATTACTTTTGACCTAACCCGTTTATCACATTGAATTGAATAGGATAATATTGTACCATATTGATATAAAAACACAAAGAGAAAGAAAATATAATCCATTCTTTGTTATCAATATCATGAAGTGCATTAAATATTATTTATTACATCTACATAAATCAATATAAATAAAGTATGAATGATTTACTGCCATTGTATAAACAATATGTAATCAGGTGATCAATAAAACAGTAACTGTAGTCTGATTATGAGTATTTTAAAATGTAATATAATCTAATTACAAGTACTTAATTTTTGGAATCTGATCAAGTAATCCAGAACCGCAAATACGTATATATAAGTTTCAAAATGACATTAAATGCTACTTAAGTGGGTGAATTTACATTTTAATTCAATTGCACTTAACAAGTTTGCAATTAAGTATATTCCTTTAAAGTATGTATTCTTTTTAAAGGTATGCTACTTCTGTTTCACAAGGTCAGGCAAAAAGGAAGATACATACAGTGGTATGACACATATTGGACTGATTGAACTCTTTCCTAATGGTAATAGATTCTCTGTTCAAGATGAAGAGAATATATAAAAGAAAGCAGCTCTTTATATATAGCAGCTCTTATGATTCTATGGCAGACCTAAAGTGTCAGAAAATAAAAGCTCAGGCAACTTCTAATGCACTAAGAACACTTTGTCAAATGATTAGTTTACTTTAAAATGAAAATTACCAAAAGATTTACTCACTCTCAAGCCATCCTAGATCGGAGAGTTATACAATCGGAGTTATATTAATAAATATCTTGACGTTAACACGTGTTACAGTACAGATGGAGCTTGAGACAGAGGATCACAGTTAACGTTGTTTATTGACACAAGTAGAGTTACAGGTGAACACAGGTGAGTACGTGGATGCTGTAGAGGTGAATGATGAGTGAATAAGCAATGATACTGTCCTTTGTGGCTTGCAGGGTTGATGGTGGTAGCTGAGCGGAGACGATGGAGACAGACGACACTCACACACGGACTGGAGACACAAGGAGGTAACTCGGAGACGAAGGAGACAGGTAATTAGCGAAGAGAGTCCTTGAGGTACTGTAAGTCTTATGATGCAAACGATACCAGACAATGGCCGTTTCTCAATATGCGTACTTGTCTGTGCTTGTGTTCTTGTGGACTTGTGAAACGTCATCAGTCACTGTCCAAGTACTGTTCCATTTCAAAGTTCGCATCTAGCCAAGTTCAGTTCAAATCCCCGGATGTGTTCTTGATCCGCCCCTTTTATCGAGGATGCATCGAGAGGTGACTTGTGCAGACTTGAGACAGCCAGGTATCCCAGAATGCATCTCGCACTAACCAGCAAGCGTCAATAGTAAAGGAGAAACCCCGCATAATTTAAACATATTACTGTTATTATGTCATGATATGTAGTTTTAAGAGTTTTTCAGGCGAAAATGTGCTGGTTTAAAGCTCAAATTTGTGGTTTATTGATAAAGATTGCGCCTTTCTGACAATTTGATCTGACGTTGTCGGAGTTGTGAGATCCAGGCGATCACCGGACGCTCAGTGCTCATGTGCCCAGCTGAGAGCAGCCTTACTCGGCTAGTCCTTCTGACGTTTGCCGCTGGCTCCGTTTTGGCTGAGGGCAACGTGACGTTTCATAACTTTATATATGGCTATTTAACTTTTGTATCCTACTAAAGCGCTGATTTTGTATGCTTGACTGAATTGTTTGCTTTATTTCTTATTGTATATTCTTACCTTTTTAATGGCTATTATTGATCATTAAAACTGACATAAAACAAATAGAGACATGGTTTTGTTTTATATTATAGCCTATTTCATTTTATTACAGTGAAGTTAATCAGAGTATGCACAAATAGTATTACATTTAATATTTTTGAAATATATACGAAAAGAGGCAGGGTTGTTTAATATTTCGTTTTGTTATAAATATATGCAGACATTGCAGATAATCAATCACTCGTTGCCTGAGGCTATTAATATGTTTTTGTTTGTTTTTTAAATAAAACGAAAAGAGGCAGAGTGGTGTTTTACAACAAATTTTGTTTTATTGTTGGCTAAAACATACATAAAGAGATAACCGGAGAACCCAGAGCGAACTGAGTGACGTTATCAAGTACTCTGCAGTTCCATTTGCAGAATCACCGGACTTGTGTTCTCCCGTCCACAGGGAGTTCGTTCTCCTGAGTCGAACTTGCCAAGTCCCAACTACCAAGGATGCGAGTCCGAAGTTTGCGAACTTGGTTTTGAGAAACGGCCAATGTGAGGATGTGTGTGAGTGTCTTAAGTAGTGGTGTTGATTGGTGAGCAGATGAGGTGCAGGTGGGAGTGGTCAGTACTCGGGAGATGGAATGCGTTGTGATTGGTGGGTGTTGGAGCCTGGCGTGTCTGTGACAGTACCCACAGTGTGACAGTATCACACCAGGCTATGTGGAGAAGAGGAACAGAAGGGTGGTGAGGTTTTAAAAGCGACACATGGAATGTGGGGTGAATGCGATACTCTGGGGGTAGCTGAAGCTTGTAGGTGACAGGGTTGATCTGCTCAAGAATGGTGAATGGGCCAGTGAACCTGGGACTCAGCTTACGGCATGGTAGGAGCAGTCGGATGTCTCTGGTGGAAAGCCAGACCTTCTGTCCACGTTGATAGGTAGGAGCTTCAGAGCGACGACGGTCCGCTGTTATTCTGCGCCTACGGAGAGCACGTTGTAGCTGGTGGTGTGCTGAGTCCCAGACCCTCTCGCTCTCTCTGAACCAGTAATCCACTGCTGGTACATCCGAGGGGTCCCCTGACCAGGGAAACAGTGGAGGTTGGTAACCGAGCACGCACTGAAATGGTGTGAGACCGGTAGATGGTTGGCGTAGGGAGTTCTGTGCGTACTCGGCCCAACCCAGGTACTGGTTCCAAGAGTCCTGGTGGCCATGACAGAAGGTACGGAGGAAGCGACCGATCTCTTGGATCTTCCTTTCAGTCTGCCCGTTCGATTGCGGATGGTACCCCGAAGATAGGCTGACGGTCACACCTAAGAGCGAGAAGGATGCTTTCCACACTCGAGAGATGATTTGAGGTCCTCTATCTGACATGATGTCCTCTGGGATTCCGAAGTATCGGAATACGTGGTTGAACATGAGTTCTGCAGTCTCCATGGCGGTAGGAAGTCCTTTCAAGGGAATCAGACGACAGGACTTAGAAAATCTGTCTACAACAACTAAGATACAGGTAGGGAGGTCAGTAACAAAGTCCATTCCTAGGTGTGACCATGGTCAGTTGGGAACGGGCAGAGGAAGCAGCTTGCCG
Organism: Megalobrama amblycephala; assembly: GCF_018812025.1. Classification (NCBI taxonomy): domain Eukaryota; kingdom Metazoa; phylum Chordata; class Actinopteri; order Cypriniformes; family Xenocyprididae; genus Megalobrama; species Megalobrama amblycephala. The sequence continues at coordinate 43,375,092 of NC_063046.1, read as the reverse complement.
GATGGTAGATGGCGTGGACTCTTCGAGATGGCGCATTCCTTACAGCCCTGCACGTACCTTCTGACATCGGCAGCCGAACAGAGTCCTCGAGGTAAGCATAGAAGTAAGTCCTATGATGCAAACGATACCGGACAATGTGAGGATGTGTGTGAGTGTCTTAAGTAGTGGTGTTGATTGGTGAGCAGATGAGGTGCAGGTGGGAGCGATCAGTACTCGGGAGATGGGGTGCGTTGTGATTGGTGGGTGTTGGACCCTGGCGTGTCTGTGACAACACTTTCTTCATAAGTTCTGGCAGAAGTTAGATATTTTACTTTATAACTTGTTTAATATGGATATTTTTCTTACACAAATGCATCGTTTTGCTTCAGAAGGTCTTTATTATCCCCCAGAGCCGTGTGGAGTATGTTTATGATGGATGGATGCACTTTCTTGAGCTTCAAACTCGTTGGTCCCGTTCATTGCCATTATAAAGCATCAGTGATGCGCGGGTTGATCCAAAATAAGCGGGTGCCTGCGGTCACCCGCGGTCACCCGCGGTTACGAGTCATCCAAAAATATTTTTAATGATATTCGGGTCGCGGTCGGTTGGGTCGTTTGAAATAAAGATGCCAATTAAACCTTTGTAATTTTCAGTTTTACTTACTAAAGGTTTCAGTTTTACTTTCATGGCTATTTGTGAACATTTATTTATGGATATTGTAGCCACAGTCTTTGGCTTATAGCCTACCTGTTTTTGTTCGTCTAAAATGCGTTAATAAATACTTTATTAACATATTCTATCCCTGCATTTTGTGCTTGTGAGAGCTTCAATTGGGCATTCACGTGGCGAAATAAGCCTACTAATACAAGTGGGAAATCCTTATTTACCTTTTGAATGTTGAGCGTTATTAATAAGTTAATTAATTAACTTTTGAATAAATGCTGATGCGGGACAAAATGCCCGATTTCCCAACACGTTGAACTGAGCAATGCCATTGTACCATTTTAATAGGCTACTTTTAAACGCATATAGCTTATTAATGTCAGTTTTATGTATTTTCTGAGAGGGGGCGGGATTTTTGTTGGGAAAGTCGGGGGAGAGACGCACACTTCGATTAGACTGGATAAACACATGCAGCATCTTAATTGTTAAGAAAATGAAACGAAATAAATGAATAAATCAAGCCTTTATTAGGCTACATAACACTAGGCTATATCATACAGCATTCCGAAAAAGAACAGTTTGCGCTCCTAAGGGCTTTCACACTTTTCCAAAAGTGGGCCTTCTCTCAGTTGACCTGCTGATTAATTCTTCAAGCAGGGTAGAAACATAAACATCGCATTCATCAATAATATGCATCTAGACAGCTGAAATGGAAAATGATGGGCCGCCTCAAGAACTGCCTGCTCTCGGCGCTGCACCTCTGAGCGCACCACGTCAGGTCCTGAAACATTTCTCTCCTCCACAGGCTGGATTAATGGATATTATTGGCCAGGGAGGCTGATGGGGGGCGTATGGGATCCCGCATCCCTAGTTCTTACGTCTATGGCCCAATGACGCTACAATGAGTATTTACTACTTTTAAAAAAATGCGGGTCAGGAAGTGGGTCGGGTACAATATTTTCCTTTTTTTTTTTTTTTTTGCGGTCCGAGTTGCGGGCGGGTTAGTTGAAAACGTCGGTCGGGTGCGGGTTGTTTATACATTGACCCGCGCATCACTGTAAAGCATGGATGTGTCAGGATATTTATTTTAACTACTTATTGAAAAGTTAGGCCTATATTTGAAGACTTCAGATGCCATGTGAATTTTTCTTCTAAAATTTTTATCAAGCTCGTATGTTTATGTTCCGTTATTTCACTTGAATGGCAATGAAAATGACCTATTAATTGCCATTAAAGTGAAATTACTGAACCTAAACATACGAGCTTGATAAAAATGCTCATTTTAGAAGAAAATTTCAGATGGCACTTGCATCTGAAGTCTTCATTTGTTAAAATATTAATTATTTGCTAAGGAGAAGTTAATATGATTTAGTCGAGAGGCAATTTTCTCTAACTATAAGTTGTTTAATGTGTTGATAATGTGAATATTTAATGAGACATTGTAAATATTGAGACAATAAGCGACTGCTTCAGCCTAGGCTACTCATTTTTGGTTTCAGTCAGATGTCATATTTGTTGAAATGAATGCATGTATTTTATTATGGTTTTGCTTATGAGTTTATAGTATATAATAAACTCTTTCAGTAATAATATTATAATGCATGTGCTATGTCATTTTTAAAACAGACTACATGCAGTAAGGTCTGTGTTTGTAAGCCTCCCTACACCACAGATTTCTCTCATGATGGTCAGGGGCTGCAGGTAGTGAACTCTCTTTGAAGTGGCACTTAAAGCATGCTACAACATAGCAGTGGTTTTGACACAAATCCCTTTCCTTCTCAGGCTGGCTTATGAATATGATCTCAGAAGAACAGAAGTTTCCAAACAGTAAATCCTTGAATTTGTCTTAACTTGAAATTACTTCAAAGCAGAGAACAGTGCATTTGGGTAGAAGATTAAAAAAAAATCAGAAATGTAGAGAGCAGAGACTAATGATCCTAAGTGTGTCGGCCGTCTTTCACCCCACCAGGGGGTTTTTAGCATGTGGAGGCTGACTTGTCCCACAGCACAGCAGGGGAGCCGTACCAAGATGGAATGCCCCAAAATTGCCTGCCACAAATTCAAAACGAATTCTTGTTTTATGCATCATCAAAGCCTCTTAAGAGTTTGTTGGGACAAAATCAGCTACAGCTCACTGGAATTTAATGTGGTTAATTTCACAGATGTTAGTGTAATTGATGGACAATATAATAACAAGGTAGAACAAGAGACAATGCTGCACTTTATTTAAAACATACCACTGAAATGACTGATTACTGTATTTTTCATCATAATTGAATAATGCATGTAAAAGGCTTTAATGTAAGTTGTGTTTTTTTTTTTTCCAATTGTTGCATGTATGAAGTGATCACAATGTAACAGCACTTTAAGGCACAGCTCTTTCATTCTGAAGGCTGAAATGGCCACATTCTCTCAGCCTGAGCTATTGTGGTTAAGAGCTTTCTTCCTGCCAGAGGAGGTGGGCTGCTGTTGTTGCTATCTATCTATCTATCTATCTATCTATCTATCTATCTATCTATCTATCTATCTATCTATCTATCTATCTATCTATCTATCTATCTATCTGTCTGTTTGCATGTGCTGTAAAATGAAAACATCCAATAAAAGGGTCTTGATGAAAAGATTAAAATTGTGATAAAAACTGAGAGGAAATGTTTGTTTAATTATGTTTTCAAATTATGTGCAATCCTACATTGTAACAATAAAGTGCAATTAATTTAGCAGTTACATAAAGTCTTACGCATGTACTCTGTTTTTCCCTGAAGAAGACATTGACCCTGGACTCTCTGGAACTGTGCCTTTCACTTCATTGGCCATTATTTATGTTTATTTACACAAGTTTTTGGCAAAAGCTTGCTTGCCAAAGCAAATTAGCAGAAAATGCAGATATTGTGTAAGTATCCAAGTCAAGTACTTGGATGAAAAATGCTGTTGAGGGGCAAGAGTGGGGAAATTAGAAAGACATAAAAAGTGAAGGAAAGATGTGAACTACTAAGAATTGCATATGATGTTGGAAAAAGTTGGGGAAATAATGAAAATGAACTGAGTTTAGTAACTTGTTAGAGAAGGAGATGAAAGAATCTTAGTAATATTTGGGTTCCAGATGTTTATGCTATAGGAAACCAGATAAATCGAATTGTCAGAACACTCATTATACTTGGAGATAAATCTACTGTCATCTTGTAAACATTCATATTCCCAGTGATGGATCTTCCAGATGCGGGTTCTGCTTGCCATCAATATTGTAAACACTGTGAATGATTTACCCTAAACAACCTGACGAACAAACCTAAATATTCTGCTAGAAAAAAGTTGATCAGTCTCAACAGATTGTGAATTTTAAAACACGAGAATGTGTGTGATAATCTGTTCCACCAAGAGGAAGCTGTACTGCAGCAGATTTTGTTGCATTAAGCCAGGAGAAAGAATATTGCCATTTAGTCTTCTAAAATAATCAAAAATAATGTCAATAATGAACAGTAATGTTGCTTATAATAGCGCCACCTTGTGGCCGATTTCACAAACTTATATGCATATGTTCATTTTCACATGATGTACAAATAAATCCATTTTTGTAATGGTAGACCATTCAGGTTTGATGTTTTTAGCCCCTGAGCTGGCTGTTGTTGGCCATGGTTTTATCCGAGTTATCCGAGCCATATTAGAGGGTATGTTAGGATGTCCACCAAAGAAGATGCATACCAATTCTCAATCAATTCAAGGATCGTTTGCTGATTTATAGTGGTTTTTAGGTGTAGCGCCCCCTATTGGAAGAATTTTATGAAATTTGGTGTGTGTCCTCAGAATGTCTTCTTGTCTTTGTGTATCAGTTTAATTAAAGCTGCTGGCCGTAAGATTTGCCTCTTAGTCGTCATCTCTGTTTGATCCGCAAACCTGCAATTGCAGTTATTATCTTTACGTGCGTTGTGCATCGGCACAGCTCCTCAGCGCGGATGAATCTAATGTTTGCTGTCAAGTCACCGCACCGGTGTGGATACTGTACTTCAGAATCACAGATTGTAGTCTTGGAAGTATGACCAAAGTAGGAATTTTCAACGGTAAATGTCATCTGAACAAGTAAGTAACATGTCTGCCACTTTTGTTCTGACCAACTGAGGGAAAAAGTCATTAGGCCTACAATAAATCGCGCTGCCAATGGTGATTAAATCTAACGATCGCTTAGCTCGTACCGCATCAAACATGCAAATTATTATTGTTGTTATACATTGTTCTCAAATTGTTAATGTTAACAACATCAGCATTTCATGACTATGTATTTAGTGTGTATTAGCGCTACCTGTAGATTTCAATTTCTGTAGCCACTCTGCAGTCCGAAGTCTTTTGACTACGGGTGAATCTCCAGTTGTCACTGACAATTGTCATTTGGACCTTTCTGGATTACAATCTGCCATCAAAATGATAAGTTTATTGCAGATTCTATGAGAAAAGACTATAAATTATCCGCTATATATGCAGGTACTCCTTTGTTTCTGTTTACAGACGTGATGTAATGATGCAAAGACGAACTGCTGCATGCTCGAATTTCCCGCGGAAACCGACCAGTATCAATTTATTATACTACAATATTACAAGCTTACAGTTATGAATCGGGCTAAGGTAAGGAGATAGTTTTGAAACACTGGCTGGTTATGTACTTGCTTAAAAATTGATTTGGGATAATTTTTAACCAGAAAAAGTTACGGACTGCAGCTTTAAGCCTGGACATTGTATTCAGCAGATAGGTCAACTTGTAAAAATTGCTGTTGCCAACCAATTAATTAACATATATTTTTGCAATGTTTTGACAAATCTTTTTTTTATATATATAATTTTTTGTGTCCCTTTTTTGGGGACACAAGGACGATATTTTGATGAAAACTGAAAATGGCAGAATATTTTCATAGATGGAAAGATATACATTTTGTAGGGCTTGACTTGAGGATTTAGGGGGGAAAGAATTTTACCTAATTTACACCATCTTGCTTCATTTTGGCATTACTTGAACAGGATTCAGTGTTTTGCTGTGGAAAAAGAGCCTATGGAGGGCAGGAACCACATCCGAGCAAACTTCCATGAGCAATGGAATGCTGTTATCAGGTAAGATTACTTGAGCACACAATGAGTGTTTTAGACCCACCTGCTCTAGTGATAAACTGAGTTCATGCATGTTTGCAAATGTCAATTTTGTCAAGCTCATTTCCTTGAAATCCATATCAGGAATTTGATCCTTTTAAAGTCAATTTTCTCCTGAAGTATGCACAAAAAAATGCTGCAAATTCAAGCCAAGATGATGCATTCAGATTTTTAAGTTCTCTCAAGGATTGTCTTAATAAACATCCTAAGTAGCTCTACTTTGTTTTGTCAATGTGTATTTGTTTGTTCGCTAAATTTAAAATACCTTATCCAGCCAATAATTTCATGAAGGCAACTGCAGATTTCTTGTTCAGCAAAAGAATGGTGATCAACCAACAAGTGAAAAAAGATGAGCTCTTAACATCACAGCACAACAAATAACTAACATTTATGACAAAATAACAACAAATGTTTAAATAAAGCCAGCAAACAGCAAAATAATTACCAACAATAACTGCATAAATTATTCATGCTGCAAGGGGAACTCACAAACCTTTAATGCTTTAGCAGTATTTCTCTATATGAAGTCCTTTGTTTGGACATCTGTGTTTCACTTGGGACGACATTTGGCAGAAGTCTGTTGGCTAACATGGATTTTAATGAAGTAATTAGTAATACTCAATATGTGACCCATAAACTGAAAAATCCACTTTTTTCAGAATATGGAAGATTTGTCTGAATTGTATGGATGCACATAACTCATATCCAGGGATATCCAGCCTATATTCTATATTTTCATCTCAATCAACCAAGTTTTCTATTCTATTGTCATTTGCGCAATTGTATTTTTCCATATATACAGTATGACAATATTTGTGTAATCAGAAACAGAGCATTATCTTGAGATCAGACAATCTGTTAGGCCAGCTGTTTCCTGCCTTAAGCTCAACCGTTCAGAAATATACTCCCGAATACATCTGTTTGCAGCTGTGACTGATCATCAGGAAAAAAACACTTTATTTGATCACCAGATAAATAATTACAAACCTGTCTGAATGCATTTATGTACATGTGTTCGCTAAGGCCATCTGACACATCTAGACCCTGTCAGGATTTCTGAAAAAGATTAACCAAGCTTTAACCAACAGAATTCAATATTTATTAAATATATGTAATGATTTTGCTATAATAGTGTGGGTCAGTGGGAACATACTTTTTTCCTCATTTCATTCTTCTACGAAGAGCTAAAATAAATGGCAGAAATAATAAAATGCAATTCATTTAGAAAACACAGATAATTGTTAATTAATGCTTCAACATTTATTTAATGCTTAAACATAATACACAACAATAACTGGTTACACTTTATTTTGCTAAGGTTTTTGGAATACAAGAAAATTTGACCCTAAACTAAAGTCTTAATACAATTTCGGAGTAAAAAATGTTTCTACACCAAATGTAGTTTAAAATACACCTCTTTAGAAAATTTAATTTTGACAAGAATAATTTATGCACAAAGAAGAAAATTGCTTAAAAAAGTAAGTTTGTAATGTGCAAACACAACTCTGCATGTACAGTAGTGGTCAAAAGTGATACCTGGATATCTTTACCCTCAAATATTAACACTTTGTTTTGTAAGCATATTACATAGTTACGGAAGAGGATTAGGGCCAAGCAATAATAAAAAAATAAAACCATCTCGAGATTAAAGTTGTTAAATTTCAAGAAAAAACTTGTTAAATTTCAAGAAAAAAGTCGAGATAAAATGTTGAGAATAAACTCATTAAATTACTAGAAAAAACTCGTTAAATTTCGAGAAAAAGTCAAGATAAAATGTTGAGAATAAAGTCATTAAATTACGAGAAAAAAGTCGTTAAATTACGAGAACGAATTCGTTAAATTATTAGAAAAATGTCGTTAAATTATGAGAAAAAAGTCAAGATAAAATGTTGAGAATAAACTCATACACAAGAATAAACTCATTACGAGAACAAATTTGTAATTTAACGAATTTGTTCTTGTAATTTAACAACTTTTTTCTCATAATTTAATGACTTTATTCTCAACATTTTATCTCGACTTTTTTCTCGAAATTTAATGAGTTTTTATCTCGTAATTTAACAAGTTTATTCTCAACATTTTATCTCGACTTTTTTCTCGAAATTGAACAACTTTAATCTCGAGATGGTTTCATTTTTTTATTATTGCTTGGCCCTAATCCTCTTCCGTACATAGTGATGTTTGGAGTCGATTGTATTTGTGATAACGCAATAAACATGCAAAAATGTGTGACATAATTTTTGGCCAGGTTGTCATAAAGAAATTATTTAACACATGCAAAAACAAGACAGAACCAACAAAATATTAAAGGGGACCTATTATGCAAAATTCACTTTTATAAGGTGTTTGAACACAGATGTGTGTTCACAGTGTGTGTAAATAATGGTCAAAATCCACCTACTCCGTTTTTATAAACCCCATTAATGATAAACAGTCTCTCCAAACAAGCAATTCCAGATTTCCCCCTTCTCTTACGTAAGTGTAGGGGAAGCCCCGCCCATGACTAGTGATGATCTGCCCTATTAGCATAGATACCGCCCTAAAAGAGCCATTTCTGTTTAATCTCTGTAGCAGCTGGAGATATACAATGTCTGTGCCAAAAAAAAAAAACATTACAAATGTTCCAGCAAACATAAGAGTCTCCATAGACTCCCTGCATCTAAGCCACTGAGGACACCATGGTTGAATTTCATTTATGAAGGAAATGTGCTGAAGAAAGTCAGAAAAGTGTTATATATTTGCGCAAATCATTTTATGCCGGACTGCTTCACAAAAGAGGGTCAGTTCAACTCTAAATTTGCACAAAAGATTAAAGGCAGGCTCACACTACACAACTTTTGGCTGTTGTAGACAGATTTACAAGGTCTGCAACAAAACCTCCGGATTGCCACTGATTCGGTGCTCATTGCGGTCGCTGATGCTCATCAAATATAAGCATGTCAGCAACATGATCTGAGCCTGTCTCCAGCAGTCACAGACGCTACGATAGTTTGTTTGATATTATTGCCACGTAATCTTGTAACGTGAGCGAGGGAACAAAGTGGTAAACTGCTCTGTGCACCTTAATGTACATGAATGCAAGGCGATAATTTGATCATAATTGTTTTATACTAAGAAATATATTTTTATAATGTATATGAGTGGTCTTTGCTCTATACTTAACATTATGATATATTTTATTTACCATCGTTTTTTGATAAACAGACATGGACAGCCAATCCGCGTGTATTTCTGCCCAATTTTTTGTCTAATATTTTTTCTCTACATATGATTTGGGCAGCGCATGAGCAGCTCGTGAATTCATGTGAGAAAACTTTTTTCCGTTGTTGGTCGGGGGTTGCCGCTTGGCCAAAGATCTTGTAGGTTGTGCACTTTGGCGTTGTGTTGTGATATATGAGCGCTGCTAAGACAAGAAGATGACAGACGACAACAAAACTAGTATAGTGTGAGCACAATGCCGATTCATGTAACGTTAGTCTTGCTAGAGATGCTAGTCGATGAGTTGAATCAACTCCACAGCAACTACATAAATTTATCCACTAACCATTCAGAAACGTCCAGTTTCATTCTAAAAGTTGTAACTTCTTCCTGAGTCTCTCCATCAGTGTCGACTCCGGTTTGAACAATGTAAGGCTGAACACAGTCGTCATTTTGGCTGCGTGAGATTCTCCAGGTTTGTTGTTGTTGAGCAACCGAAGCGTGAGCTGTTAAAGCTCCACCTTCTTCTGGAAAGGGGGCGGGGAGCAGCAGCTCATTTGCATTTAAAGGGACACACACAAGAACTGTGTGTTTTTGCTCACACCCAAATAGAGGCAAATCTGTCAAGCTATAATAAATGATCTGTGGGGTATTTTGAGCTGAAACTTCACAGACACATTCTGGGGACACCAGAGACTTATATTACATCTTGTGAAAAAGGGCATTATAAGTCTCCTTTAATACCTGATTATGTACCAATTTTAGTGTTTTGTTCTTTCCCTCATATTTAAATGTAACATTATTCCTCATATTTTGATGGTTTAATCAAACTTGTTGGGTCATAAAAAACAAAGATCCCCTCCTGACATCCCCTCCTTTTGGTTTCTATTGACACTAGTATCTTTTTTCATTCTGTCTAATTTTGTACATTGTTATTTATTTTGAAGCATATTGGAATAAGATGTTTTTTTGGCTGTTGTAAATGTAAGACAGGGTACATGGTTTGGAGGAGCAGTGTGTTAGAGGATTGGTGTTGGCATGACATATGGGCTTCCTCTGCTAGAGCTCCTCCAGTCCTATTGAACAGGTGTAACAGCAATTTACTGGCCGGGACATCTCAACAATAATTTGATGAGCACCAACTGGCAGCGGTCCCTCATCACTGGCTCTCAGAGCCAGAATATACAGCGCTCTGCCAGTCGAGGCACGATGCCACAGCACCAAAAGCAATGCCAAAGTCCTCATAAATGTTGCATTATGGGTTCATGCATTCTCATGCTGTAATGAGGGTCTAAAAGAAAGTTTTTGAATGCCAATATGTACATAATGATGTCACTGTTTGATTTGAATTGAGGAAGCAATCACGATGGAGAATTTTGCTTTGTATTCTGAAACACAATACATCTAAGAATACCAAGGTTCTTTCAGAACTCCAGCATTAAAGGGATAGTTCATCCTAAAATGAAAATTCCGTCATCGTTTACTCAAATCTCTAGGAGTTTCTTTCCTCTGTTGAACACAAAAGAAGATATTTTAAAGAACGTTGGTAACCAGCCAGTTGACGGTAGCCATTGAATTATAGTAGGAAAAACAATGGCTACCATCAACTGTCATACAGGATTGGAACAACTTGAAGGTGAGTAAATGATGACAGAATTTTCATTTTTGGGTGAACTATCTTTTTAAAATGGCAGGTGACATAACTGCAGTGCATATTAAAAAAAACAGATCGATAATGTGCATTGTGGACGCTAATATATTTATCGTTCTTGGTGTGATCGGGCCTTTAGTCTCTTTCTAGACATAGACAATCATTTGCCCATAAATGGTAAGCCAAATTATTCCACCACACATAAAAAATATACATTCTCACTGGTGGAATCAGTTATTCAGTATTTTAAATATCGAAACCCTCTCCAAAGTGCTCCTCATCCATTTTCTCGAGCCAATTTGTTCTGCCAGTCATTTGTACTGTGTAAGTCAGAGAGAGGCTGTAATAAAGCAGGCTGTTCGTATTCCACAGGCAGAGCGATTGCAGGTAGCAGACAAAACCAATCACCATAATGTGTTATTCATCACCTCAGAGCTGTTCAGCGCAAGGCCACAGCATGATACAGACACACACCTGATACACAGACACGCATGCACAGACACGCGTGGCCTTCTCTAACCGAACTGCAGCACGGATACTTTTTCTAAATCCTGCACATTTTTTAGTTATAACAGCGGTTGTCAAATTTGGCACTGTGTTCACATTTTTTCCCTCAACAGACTGGTGAGTGATTTAATAACACGCTTTGTAGAAAGAAATAATTAGGTATCCAAGGTCTAACATAGCTAATTATGGATGCACTGCTGTAATCGAGTTATCTATCTAGCAATCTAGTTAACACATAAATAAAGTAATTGTTCACAATCATGGTGCTCTTTTTCATCCTTTATTATGTCTGTCTGTCTTCTATCTGTCTTTGGTAATTTCATGGAATATTTATAGAACAATTTAGAAACTTTTAAAATATAAATGTCAAAAGCCTTTTTTATTTAAAAAAAAATATATTTTATTTTATTATATTTTACTTTATTTTATATAACTCTGATTTACATGCAGAAAATTAGCTTTTATCGCGTGTTGCAGTGTCGATGCGATAATTCCAGCGATTTTTCTGCAACATTGCGGCAGGAACAACAACACCAAGTATGATAACAATAATCTCAGGTGCTTTATTTAATGTTAAAAGCGTCTAATGTGAGTTTAAATTTCATTTTGTGTGTCTTCTATAGCCATACTGAAACCAACAATGGACAATTCACCTCAGATCTTCAAAATAAATAAAAGGAAACAAGAACATTTAAAGGTGCCATCGAACGTTTTTTTAAAAGATGTAATATAAGTCTAAGGTGTCCCCTGAATGTGTCTGTGAAGTTTCAGTTCAAAATACCCCATAGATTTTTTTAAATTAATTTTTTTAACTGCCTATTTTGGGGCATCATTAACTATGCACCAATTCAGGGGCTGCTGGCCCTTTAAATCTCATGCTCCCTGCCCATCGAGCTCGCGACTCTATAATACGGTGCATTTACAAAGTTCACACAGCTAATATAACCCTCAAATGGATCTTTACAAGATGTTCGTCATGTATGCTGCATGCATGCTTCGGGTCATGTGAGTATAGTATTTATTTGGATGTTTACATTTGATTATGAATGAGTTTGAGGCTGTGATCCGTGGCTAAAGCTAACATTACACGCTGTTGGAGAGATTTATAAAGAATGAAGTTATTATAAATTATACAGACTGCAAGTGGTAAAAAATGAAAATAGCGACGGCTCTTGTCTCCGTGAATACAGTAATAAATGATGGTAACTTTAACCAACAGTAGCCTACATTAGCAACATGCTAACGAAACATTTAGAAAGACAATTTACAAATATCACTAAAAATATCATGATATCATGGATCATGTCAGTTATTATTGCTCCATCTGCCATTTTTCACTATTGTCCTTGCTTGCTTACCTAGTCTGATGATTCGGCTGTGCAGATCCAGACGTTAATACTGCCTGCCCTTGTCTAATGCCTTTTATAATGCTGGGAACATGGGCTGGCATATGCAAATATTGGGGGCGTACACCCCGACTGTTACGTAACAGTCGGTGTTATGTTGAGATTCGCCTGTTCTTCGGAGGTCTTTTAAACAAATGAGATTTATATAAGAAGGAGGAAACAATGGTGTTTGAGACTCACTGTATGTCATTTCCATGTACTGAACTCTTGTTATTCAACTATGCCAAGGTCAATTCAATTTTTAATTCTAGGGCACCTTTAAATTGCCAACTCATTGTGAATATACAAGCGTATTCTATGACAAGGATTGTTTCAGTAACTCAGTATGTATTTTTAATAATGTTAAAATGGTGTAATATTCATGAATTTGATTATGTAATTATCCATTTCCTTGCGAGTGCCCTTTCCCTCTATGGTGCCGTCAGAGGTGTAAAGAGTAGGACCATACTTGAGTAAAAGTACAGATACCTTACACTGAAAATGACTCCACTATAAGTTACAAGTCACCAATTCTAATTCGACTTGAGTAAAAGTCTTAGAGTATCTGATTTTAACAGTACTTAAGTGTTTTACTCATGCTGAATGGAGGCTCAAAGATGCACTAGTCCTCAACACCGGAGAGACATGCCAGTGAAAATAAGAAACAATTGATATATAAGATGAGAAATCATGTTTATTTTCTAAAATCAAAATAAAACTGAATACCTCAATATTGCAATAAATCAAGGTCGACACAACAACCTTTTAAACGTCTACAAACTCTCAAGTCTCAGTTAAGCTCAAGTGCACAGAAAGACCATAAGTAAACCAATATCCTTCAAAAAGGTCTTGTCAATATAGCGGATAAATAAAACAATGTTAAGTAGTTAAAGTCTACTTGCACTGTACGTGCTGGTTTGAGCCTCATCACCAGCTGCAGTCATTTTCCTCATCTAATAAATCAAACACCTGCGATCAGCAACTACCTGCTAATGCACTCACATTCACGTAAAGTATCCTTGTTGACAAGTTTGGGTGAGTAAAGGCAAAACACACAAGATATAGTACCTTCAATGCCCTTTGATGGCGATCTCACTTCTTTATATCAGAAACAAACTGCTGCAGAAATAGTTAGGTGCCATGCAAAATGTAATGTGTAATTGCATTACTCCTCACAAATGTATTGGAGTAAAATGTACATTTACTTGCTCAAAGATGTAGTCAAGTAGAGACTAAAAGTTGCCAATATCTTTGATACTCAGTACAATAGCCAAAAAGATACTTAAATACAGTAACTAATTACATTTACTCAAATACTTTATACCTCTGGGTGCCGTGCACAATGTTGCCAACTGCTTTCAATTGAAAGTAGCCAAAACTGGTAGCTAAATGTCACTAGATGACATCATAATGGCAAATTCATTGGTCTATATAAATATGAAGAGTCCAAGAAGTTGCTAGATTTCAGACAAACTGCTTGTCGCTGGAATCTTATTGCATCGCATCTAGTTAGTATAAGGAAATGTGAATATTCAGGTTGTAATCTAGTAAACACATGAATAAAGTACTTGTTCACAATCATGGTGCTCTTTTTCACCCTTTATTGTCTGTCTGTGGTAATTTCATTGAAAATTTATAGAACAATTTAGATACATTTAAATTATAAATGTCATGTTTTTATTTTATTTAAAAAATATTTTATAATTGTTTTATTATATTATTTTATTTTATGTTTTATTTTATACATTATTATTTTATTTGATTTTATTTTACTTTATACATTTTTTATTTTATATTTTATTTCCTAGTTCTGTTTTTCAGCGCCCAGGTCAAATCTGTCATCTCCAGTATAAATAAAAGAAATTTAGCAGTTGCCATTAATCTGTTTGGAAAGTTCTATCTTCTGGTTACATCTAATTAAGTTCATGACCCTGGATTTTCAGCAGAGGGAGCTTGTTTTCCCAAGGAGCTAATAAAGCACAGAGGATGTTTACACATATTTGATACTATTCAAGTAGAATAATGTATTAACATAATGAGAAAGATGTAATCTTTAAAAAAAAAAAAAAGTCATCTTAAGGACAGATGATTGGTGTTAGATGTTGGTAACCCTTTTCCATGTGTAAATGTGTATTTATAGTTTAAGACCAAAACCATAGAAAAGAAATTAGATCTCTTTAATATCGCAATTTTATCTCATCAGTAAGATGTGGAGAGTAAATTGACTCTTCTCAGATTTTTCTCCTGAGACTCTCATAATTCCTCTAGAATTTCAGAAGATGAACCAAAGTAAAAAAAAGAAAGTCCGTAACACTTTATTTTAGTGTCCTTGTTACACATATTACTTGTAGTAATTACTATAAATTGTGTAAAATTACATGCAACTAATCCTAATTCTAACCCTAAAGTAAGTACACTATAGTTAATTATTATTACACAGTACTTACATGTATAACTACACTGTAACAAGGACACCTTAAAATAAAGTGTAACCAAAAAGTCTGCAATGAACAGTCAAAGATTTCAGTATGAATTAAAGTAAAAACAACTGTCTTGTTTGCTTCTGTTTTTATTTCTAACAGGGAGTTTAGGAGAAAAATCCAACTTTAAATGTTACATACAGTTTTCCTATTGGTTGGAATTCTAGTTGGGTTTTGTTGACTCTTAAGGCCCGTTCACACCAAGAATGATTTTTAAAACTACATCTTTGTAGTTATCATTTTTGGTGTGAACGGGCCTTTAAAGTTTGAAAACAAGAAGAACATGCAATTTGTTGAAGCATGCTACACATACAGCATTTCACTTCTGTTTGACCTTGAGGAAAAAACTCAAACAATATATTTATTACATTCAGCTGAGGAAGGGATGGAGAGTCGGCATGGAAACTGTAAACATCTATCATTAGAACTCTGCAAACAAACTCTGAATTCCGAAAGAAGATTCCACAGGCTTTTCAGGGAACATCTAATGAAACTAAATCCAGGGCTCTGCGCCTATCCCACAACACCCTCCGCCCTCGCCGGGTCATTATGACTGATGAGGTGCTACTCTACGGCCCTGACCCACTCAGCTCTCTGCTTTCTACAATGGAACGCACACACTCGTGTAGTCTAACACGGAGGCCATTATCTGCTGAACAATATTCTCTGCACACAACCAGCTCCATTATACAGCCTCATTTCTCTAAAGACACAAGCTCATTTCACTCTGAAACACTACACCTGAGAGGTCTACAGTCTTTTAAGGGAGAGGTAACACAATAGATCTGAATTGAGACCAGCAGGATGACGGGAAAGCAAGGTGTGGGATTATCAAATGAATCTGATTAGTGAACTTTCAAAGCAGAAGCTACTGATGTGACTTTCTTCCCACAACTTATAATAACTGATCTATTCTGTTCTCTTTTGTTCAGTATGACATTTGATGGGAACCCCCCACACTGTCGGAGTTATCTGGGATAAATGAATCCCTCCCATCAACAGGAACCGACACCAAAGAGCTTTGAAGCTCAAGCTTGACAAATGAAAGAACTTACAGCAGATAAACGATGGGCCTTCATTACATGCATGATGAGACATGATGAACAACAACTATATTTTAGGTTCCGTCTGCATTCATTTCTAGCACACATGTTTGTTTTTCTATCATGGTGGGGACTTTTCATTGAACGCTATTGTTTAATCCTGAGCAAATAATATTTTCTATCCCTAAATATGATTGAAAACTATTGCATTTTCACATTTTCATTTATTTTTGTCTTTATTTTTATATTGTTTTTACAAATGAAAGATGTTTCCATGGATGTCTCAAAAGGAGGTGGTTTGGCTGACTTGGGTACAAATTTGTCCCCAAAATATGGATAAATAGATACAACAAGTACACACTTTCTGCATTTTTACATTTTCAAAAAACAACATTCTGTATGATTTATGAGCTGTTTTCCTCATGGGGACAAAAACAAGGGCAAAAATGACTGGTATTGCTATCTTTTTGGGGCATTTGGTCCCCTGTATGGTTTACCAGGTACACAGAAACACACACACACACACACACACACACACAGGTTTGTTTTTCTATCAAAGTGAGGACATTCCATAGGCGTAATGGTTTTTAAACTTTACAAACTATACATTCTCTCCCCCTACACTAAACCTATCCATCACAGAAAACTGTCTGCATTTTTACATTTTTAATAAAACATTGTTTAGTATGTTTTAAAAGCTATTTTAAATATGAGGACTCATGAAATGTCCTCATAAAACATGTTTATGTAATACCAGTGTAATACCCATGTCATTATACAAATTTGTGTCCTTATAAATCATGAAAAGAAGCCCTCTCTCTCTCTCTCTCTCTCTCTCTCTCTCTATCTCTCTCTCTCTCACACACACACACACAAACATGTTTTTCCATGAGTGGAATAAATGGAATCTTATACCGATTCTATTACATTGTAATAAAAAAGTTATAAAGTAAATAAGAAAATAGCGCATACCTTTATTAAATCTCTACACTGCTGCCTAAAGCTTAATCAAATAAGTATATTTCTGTAGCTTGGTTTCAGTATAATCCATGAAAACACACCTGGGAGAACTGAGAATATGCAAAAATCTCCATTCAATGTCTGAGCTGTGCTCAAATTTTACAGTTTTTCTGAATTGCTAAAAAAAACTAAACCCCATTCTCTAAACCAGGGGTTCCCAAACACATTCCTGAGCCTCCCCAGCACTGCACATTTTGCATGTCTCCTTTGTCTGACACACCCATTTCAGGTCTTGGAGAGTCTCTACTAATGAGCTGATGACCAGAATCAGGTGTGTTTGATTAAGGAGACATGGAAAACATGCAGTGTTGGGGAGGCTCCAGGAATGTGTTTGGGAACCCCTGCTCTAAACCAAATTCTCAATAGCCTAAGCCCTAAAAAATCTGTCGAATAAATCACTCTTTCTGCAAAACCTTAAACAAGTTCAGGCACCATTTGCAAATCTCATGCACTCTTTTTGCAAAACTCTAAACACATTCTCACTCATTTCGCACTGTGATGCACTTGTGTTGCAAAACGCTAAACAAAAGTTAGACACAACTAAAACACAGCTGTCATCGTTTATACACAACTACTCAAAATTGTTCACACTTCTAATTTCTGATGATGTGATCAAACCAACTGTACAATATAAGTCAGCTCAGAGTGCCAAAACCATCACATTGTCTCTGTGATGTAGAGAAAGTCCTCAGGCTCAGGCTGGACCCAACACGAAGACTTGATGCTGAGGCAGAATCAATCTCTCATGACTTTTGAGTGCACTGTAACATGCTTTTCATTTAGAGTTTTTTTTTTTTAACCTTTTTGGCTTTTGGACTATTGTATTTTTACAGTATGCAACTGCTGAATATACAATATTCAGTACAATACTATACTTGCAGTGCATACAATTTATTCACCTTACTATTGTAAGTTGTGATTACTATACTTTGTCACGTAATAGAGGGTATGCACGTGACGTCACCGTCGACCGTTAGGACTGCGGTTACGCACGCTGAGTGGCAAAAGACTGAGCAGCAGCATTGGTTTTTAGCGTGAATGTCGCGAAAAACACACAAAACACATTCAAAACGGGAAAGAGCTTTGCGGCTGACTGTACAAATAGATTTGACACAAACCCTGAGGTATATATTTAAAAACTAGAGAAAGCAACAGAAAAAGAAGCAAATGGATCACTGCAAGTCACAGAAACAGCTGGACTCCAGGCAAAGAAACATGGATTTGCAGTTATCATTTTGTGTCGAATTGTTGGATTTTGAGGTAAAATCATACCTTATATATTGTATTGTTATATATTATGTTGACTACTCATCAATTAAATATTTTCCATCTTATATTATGCATAATTGGGTGTTTTTAAATAAACAACACTGTCAAAAACTATACTATAAAACTATATATGTTTAGGGCTGGACAGTATGACGATATAACATTGATATAAGTGATTAAGCAGATTTAAACCTACCGATATTGTAAAATATTCACAGACAGATTTGCTTTATGGATTTTCCCGGCGTCAAATCAGGCACATATAAATGTCAGGAAACACGACTCCTGGATGCATGTCAATATCCATGGATTAGGTAAGGTTTATTTGACAAGTTGTAAGAAACACTTTCGAGTCCAACCTTTAGGGTAATTCGTTAGTTTTACTCGCGTTTTCGCCGTTTCTCCTATTAATCCAGTTACTCAGCAGGGGCCAGTTGCACCAGCTGTGCGCAAGTTACAACGTAGACTAGTTTTGACGTAAATGGGCACTAAGTTACAACTTACGCACTACTAAATATTTTTGTGTTGCACCATTAAACTTAGTTGAAGCGTAACTCTACGTATACACTAAATATTTACGGAAGCCTCCTATCAGGAGGAACGGTTGGAATAAAATAGCAGACTGACTGAACTGCATCAATAAGCTCTTGTTTTACCTGACAGACTTCATTCTTTACACATATATGATGCTGCTGACATTTACACTCTCTTACATTTTAAGAGAGAGAACATCATGTGAAAAGATTACTTTGTTAGACACTCTTCAACACGAACCCGTTAAACAGCGCGCTGCTGTGTGCATCGGTCCTATCACTCCGTGTCGTGCATGTCAAATAAAATCAGTCATAATCAATAAATGTCATTTCTTATGTTTTTTGTTGTTGTTGTTGTTTCAGTATTTATTTATTGATCCTTATTCATTTCGTTTCAAATACAGTTTCTGAATGTTATTTACATATAAAAACATTTATGATTAAGTAGCAGGCTATTATATTTAATGGGAACTTATTTTTACTGTTAGCTACGTGAGGCAAAATAAGTCCGAATAAAGGATAAACTGAAATTCACGGAATTTCAACAACTTCTGCTCCTGTATTTGAAGGATCACTGAGGGTAAACGTCATATTATGCGACTACGCATTATTTTACGGAGACCTTACGAGCTACTAGCTACGTTCTGCCTTAAGAACAAATGGTGCAACCGAATAAAGTACAGAGTTAGTTACAAACTAGTTAGTAGTTACTAAGCCACTAGTGTGGACTTTACGTTCCAATTTAAGAAAGAACTTACGAACGGCTGGTGCAACCCTACCCCGGTTCTTTTGCCACTCAGTCCAGCTGAGGGAGCGCGTTCCGGCGGGAAAGTGACGTCGATGCATACCCTCTATTGCAAAATTTGTTTACTGTTACAATATACTTTTTTTCTGTAACTACATGCTCTGGATGCTGTGTTCTTTGATATAGTGTAAAATGATCTGTAGTGATTATATTTTGACTGGCTGTGTGTATGATCTGAAAGCATTGTTTGAAATTTGTGCACAGATAAAATGGTTTTGAAGCAATTGTTTGCTTTTGCCAGAACAGTCAGATATTCTCTGAATGTAGCTTGAAGATTTGGTTTTGTGTTTAAGGTTTTGAGAAATGTGTTTTAGCAATTCAGAAAAAAAGGTGGGATGGCTCCTCCATGGATTGGACTTGTTTGTTCAGCACATCCCATGGAATTTGGAGGCCAAGTCAACACCTCAAACTCGTTGTTGTGCTCCTCAAACCATTCCTGAACCATTTCTGCTTTGTGTCAGGGCGTATTATCCTGCTGAAAGAGGCCACAGCCACCATGGAAAACCGTTTCCATGAAAGGGTGTAGGTCTACATGGTCTGCAACAATGCTTAGGTAGGTGGTACGTGTCAAAGTAACATCCACATGGATGGCAGGACCCAAGGTTTCCCAGCAGAACATTGCCCAATGCATCACACTGCCTCCGCCGGCTTGCCTTCTTCCCATAGTGCATCCTGGTGCCATATGTTCCCCAGGTAAGAGACGCACACACACCCGGCCATCCACATTATGTAAAAGAAAACATGATTCATCAGACCAGGCCACTGTTGGTGCTTTCGGCAGTGGACAGGGGTCAGCATGGTCACCCTGACTGGTCTGCAGCTATGCAGCCCCATATGCAACAAACTGATCCACTGTGTATTCTGACACCTTTCTATCAGAACCAGCATTAACTTCTTGAGCAATTTGAGCTACAGTAGCTCGTCTGTTGGATCGGACCATGACCCTGTCGCCAGTTCACCATTGTTCTTTCCTTGGATGACTTTTGAGAGATACTGACCACTGCAGACCGGGAACACCCCACAAGAGCTCCAGTTTTGGAGATGATCTGATCCAGTCGTCTAGCCATCACGATTTCGCCCTTTTCAAACTCACTCAAATCCTTACGCTTGCCCATTTTTCCTGCTTCCAACACATCAACTCTGAGGACAAAATGTTCACTTACTGCCTAATTTTTAGTGAGTATCGAGTACAATTTCAGTCTGTTCTTTGAACAAAACTTGGAATATAGCACACAAGTCAAATGTAGCTTTATTATTCCTTATTTATGGTGTTTTTTGGAGCTTCACAGAATGTTTCATTTCTGGGCAAACAATTGTTTTAACGTCTGTCAGGCAGTTCTGTTATATGCTCTTTTTAGATGTTGGTTCAGCATGGCTGACTAGCATTGGTGGTAATGTGAGAGAGCTGGCTCGACTCTCACAGCCACAGGGATTTGGCAGCCATTCTGAATGATGGACAGAAGATGATTTATGAGAGCACCACATGCAGTCGAGGTGGAGCTCCACAGACCCCCTCCTTTTTTATGTGGATTGTTGGGGCACCAGCAATCCCAGAATCCCTTCCTCCCTCCCTCTAGCTTTCTGATTGGTAACAGGTGGCTGAGATGGATGTTCAGAAAGGAATGGATGATCCACAAGCAACAACATTAAAAGAGTAACAAAATTATGATGAATTCCCAAGTGAATAACTCATGAAGCATCCTCATGGCTAACATCACTCAAAGCTAACAACTGTTAATGACTGAAATTACATGGTCTGGGACAAACCTTCATGTTTGGGCCCCCTTTTAATTTATCCGTCAATGCAACGTCCACTTCTATTCTGTTGACCAGTACAATGTTTCTGGTTGCCATCCATACAAACAATGGGAAGCTGTGCTCCTCCAAGGATTTCAAAGACTGTTAAATACAGTAAATGGAAAGTGGCAAAATCAATTTCACAAGGCATGACAACTCCTGAGAAAAAAAGTACACTTTTTTACAGAACCAGTTATCCATCTGTTGATGGTTGCACATTATAGATATTGCCATTAGCTTGTTCATTTTGGTCAAGATGGTTGTTAAAACCTGGTTAATATTGGTTTAAACTCAAGCAGACTGGACCATGACCAGCGTCCTCCAAAACAAACTTGACCATCTATGATCTGTTTTTTCCATCAGATTTTCTCTAATTTCATTCAGCCTTTTAAAGTGGGCTGTTTTGCTCTCATAACAGCTCTCTAATGCAGTGCTACAGATGTAAAACCTCTGAAAAATTATGCTTATTTCTTGGCCATTTTCAGTAGGATTGTCGCCTACAGTAATCACTGCTGAAGTACACCATGGAAGGCTCTATTACCTATTGTCCACAGTGACTGATGAAGGCTAAATTAGAGATTATGAGTAAGTGAAAGGTACACGACCCAGCCAGCAGAGGAGGAAGATGGAGATGGAGATCAAATTAAATCTGACCACTTTCAGCAATAGAACTGTTGCAAAACATACAACCATACAATACTTTCCAAAAATTTGGGGGTCAGTAAGATGTTTTAAAAGAAATTAAAGCTGCTGTCCGCGATTTTTGGCCCTCTAGCGGTTAATAAACAGAACTGCACGCGTCTTGCGGAAGAACATTGTAGCCGGAGCTACTTTTCTCCGTGTATGTCTATGGCGAGTCACGCAGTTACTATGATACTCTGCGGCGGGTCCTACCAGTCCGGTCTGAAAGAGTCCGAATATAAACACTTATTATAAGTGTACCATAATGATTCAGGGTAAGACAAAAACACGGTTTGGAAAATGGATTCATGTTGTATATTCTCATTATATAATTTTTTGTAAATTTTTAACACAAAAAAAGTTGCGGACTGCAGCTTTAAGCAAAGATGCATTAAATTGATCAAATAGTGATCAAATATTGAGCAAATATAAACAGTAAAGAAATGTATAATGTTGCAAATATGTCAAATAAATGCTGTTCTTTTGAACATCCTATTCATCAAAAAATCCCCCCAAAAAAAAAAAAAAAAATGTATCACAGTTTCCAGAAAAACAACTATAGTCCCTACCAGAATGTAGCCAGACCAGATAAAAGAAGAGGACTACTACCATTGGCTGAATTTAAGTGATGTCAACTGAAAAGTCAAGTCATGTTTGTTTATATAGTGCTTCATACAATATTCAAAGAAGCTTTACAGTATTAAACAGGAAATAATAGTGTCATTGCTGAAATATTCTTTAATAAGGAAACAATAAGAAAGTAAAAGCAAGCTGAAGTTATTACACTTTGATGAAGTTATTATAATTGTGTTTTCTTTGAAATAATGTGCCCTTATTTTTTGCATCCTATACAACTGAGACAGCTTATATCCTTGCAAAAATTGTCTCTGTCTGATCATGTGTGAGAAGATTACAAAACTAAACTGTCAGCACAAAAACAACACAATCAGAAATCTGAATCTGTTCTAAAGAGCTGTTCACACCTCGGAATACGATAATTATAACGATAACTATAACTATAAAGTTGTAATAATCATTCTAATTAGAAGAGTTAAAGGGTTAGTTCACCAAAAAATTAAAATTCTGTCATTAATTATTTACCCTAAAACACTGCTTCGAAGCTTTATGAATCTTTTGTTTCGAATCAGTTGTTCGGAGCGCCAAAGTCGCATGATTTCAGTAAACAATGCTTAGTTACGTAATAAGTGTTTTAAAATTTCAATGGTTCACGTGACTTTGGGAGTTTGATGCGCGATCCGAACCACTGATTCGAAACAAAAGATTTGTAAAGCTTCGAAGCTTCATGAAGCAGTGTTTTGAAATCACCCATCATTAGACATTGTTGAATAAAGTTGTTATTTTGTTTTTTTGGCGCACAAAATTATTCTTGTCACTTTATAATATTTAGGTTGAACCACTGTAGTCACATGAACTGTTTTAAATATGTCTTTAGTTCCTTTTTGGACATCTAAAAGTGTAAATTGTCTTGCTGTCAATGGAGGCCTCACTGAGCCATCTGATTTCATCAAAAATATCTTAATTTGTGTTCTGAAGATGAACGAAGGTCTTATGGGTGTTGGAACGACATGAGGGAGAGTAATTAATGACAGAAATTTCATTTTTGGGTGAACTAACCCTTTAAGGTTGAACCACTGTAGTCACATGGACTATTTTTAACAATGTCTTTAATAACTTTTTGGGCCTTTAAAGTGGTAAAGTTGCAGTCTATCTTAGGCTGGAGAACTCACAGATTTCATCAAAAATATCTTAATTTGTGTTCCAAAGATGAACGAAGGTCTTGCGGGTGTGGAACGACATGAGGGTGAGTAATTAATGACAGAACTAACCCTTTAACGCCACAGATGAATGATATCACTTTCAGAATGATTTCTTAGAATAAACATAACATTATTATCTCTGGATGCTAATATAGTTATCATTGTAGCTATGTTTTATAGTTATCAACTTTGGTGTTTCTTTACATGTTAGAAGTTTTCAAATAGAACAGATTCCTCCCAAAAAAAATGAGTCTTGTCATGATGTTAAATGGCCTCCTTCTCTCTGGAGTTGTGTTTACATTACACAATCATTTCATTACCAGCCCATTCTTGAGTATTTTCACATTCAATCATCACATAAAAAGCTGTTACACTTAGATGAGAACAGTGTCCATTTCAGTTTCCTGACAACCTGTTCTCAGAATGGAGACAGATGACTGTTATGGGAAGGGCGTAGAAGAGCGTGGGGAAATCAGAGGTTCGTTTAGCGCTCCCTCAGCCACTTTCCGAGCACTGAAAGCTTGTTTGCTCTGGCATTCGTTAGTGTTGTTTGTTTTCCTCACCATATTTTTCTCTGAAGGCCAGCTCCAGTTCAAGGGATAAAAGAAGACACACTGTATGCATGCACACATTTTCCCCCAAAAGTTGTTGCTGACTGATTGCTAACTCCTCGTGCTATTTATTGTATCTTCCTATTTTTATAATAAATGGTATCCTTTATTATCTATATTTTATGACATTCCATACAATTAAAGGTCTTTGATCATGTTAAATACTTTCACATTTAGTTTGCTAAATATATATTAAAAAGGTTTTCTAATGTTACAGGAATATTTTGAGAGTATATTTAACTGTTTCTATAAAGTATTCAAAAAGAAACTTGGTTCCACTATATTAATTGTCTTTAAGTACTAACATTAAATTAATCGTTTGATACAATGCACATGTACATACATGTTTTTATATTGTACTTATATTTAAAAATATCTGCATGTAAATACAGTTTCTGTAATTACAAGTGTTTTGCAATACAACATGAACACAAGTACATTGTACCTAATAATTTCTTATGTAAGAACTTCATAGTTAAAGACACCTACTGTATTATAAACTGTGACCGAAACTTGAGCATTGTCCACTTGCAGTGATTCTTAATATCCAGTAATCTAAAGATGCATGAAGGACAAACTATATTATTTGGCATGAAAATTGCTAAGAGGTTGATTTTGCAAATGTGATTCACAAAACTTTAAGTTAAATATCTAGTTCAGTCATGAACCTCTAGAGGGCGCAGACTGATAGGTCCTTTACATGCAATCAGCAGTGTTGTGCAAGTTACTTCCAAACTGTAATACATTATAGATTACTTGTTACTGTTATTTAAAAGAAATGCTTTACCTTACAATATTACTGTCTCAGAATTGTAATGTGTTACATTACTCCTGTATTACTTTCGAGTTACTTTCACCAAAATAACTACAGAAGTAGAAAATATGTTTTGGGGTTTCATGACCCCCAAAAATGACAAAATGTACTGTAGAGCATTTTACATCCAGTAGAGGGCGATATGATGTAGCATAATGACTGTGGGCTATCCAGGCTAACAATGTAGCTTATAATTGACAAAGTCAAGAAAGGAGAAAGGATCCAAGTCTATTAAAAGTATGGTAGAGGTATAAAGTGATTATCTGACAAACTCGTAATGCGCATATGTCCATCTCACGAATGTACAGTCTTCCTCTGCCATCTTCACCCATTAGCCGCGTTTCCACTGGCCAGCACGAGCACAGAGGCCGAAATCATGCCGCGTTTCCACTGTCGGGCCATTAGCCTCGCTGCACTCCTGTAAAACCCACCCTAAACACGCCTTCATGGACTACGTCACACAATAGTTACACCAGCGAGAGGGAGATGAATGAAATAAATCACTAAACAAATATTATCAGAAGCTGTCATTTAGTCTTTATTTACAAACTTGGACACCACACGCGCTATTGATTGACCATGAACAAGTAATAGAACTTACTTGCGGCATTTTTCATTCGTTAAAGACCACTTTCTAATAAAAATGTCCTGATAATTTACTCACCCCCATGTCATCCAAGATGTCCTTATAGTGGACTTCAATTGGCCCCCAAACAGTTGAAGGTCAAAACAGTTTCAGTACAGCTTCAAAGGGCTTTATCTAGCGAAACGATCGGTCGTATTCTTCAAAAAAGCTTAAGCTGAATGTCCTACACCATCCCTATTCAACTTACGAAACGAACGCGGCACCAGTTCTGTTTTTTCCGTAAATTGAATAGGGAAGGCGTAGGACATTCAGCTTAAGCTTTTTAAAGAATACAGAATTGCGGTCTAGTGGAAGCACTTGTGATGCGATCGTTTGTGTCTATAAAGCATATACATTTTCATTTTTTAAAGAAAATGACCAATCGTTTCGCTAGATAAGACCTTTATTCCTCATCTGGGATCATGTAAAGCCATTTGAAGCTGCACTGAAACTGTAATTTTGACCTTCAACCATTTGGGGCCAATTGAAATAAGGATTATAATCCTTATTATCCTATAATCCTATAAGGAGAATAATCCTGAAATGTTTTCACCTAAAACCTTAATTTCTTTTTGACTGAAGAAAGAAGGACATGAACATCTTGGATGACATGGGGGTGAGTAAATTATCTGGACACTTTTATTAGAAAGTGAACTAATCCTTTAATGTCTCGTGGTCTTGTTTTTCTTTTCTTCTTCTTCTTTTTTTGAACAGTTAAATTTTGGGCTAAAAGTGTGTTGTAACGCAAGCGTTACTGAACATGTACCGAGTAAAATATTACTGAAAATTGATTAGTAATGCCTTACACTACTGCGTTACAGCAAAAAGTAATACATTACTGTAATGCATTACTTTTGTAAAGCCTTACTCCCAACACTGGCAGTCACATGCATGGCCCAATCTTATTGGTCTCTGCTGATCCTGCAGCCAATGAGATTGCTTTCTCAACATTTAAATAGTCTGGTTCAGTGTTTGCTGTAAGCTGGTCCTGCAGTGCTATCAGAGCTCCTCTGAGATCCTCCACCTCCCCAGCTCCACCTGCCTAGATCTGCTATGAGATTTATGCAGCAGCAGCATATCTTGCATGTTCACAACAGCATGTCTGTGTATCTATTAGCAGTAGCAAGTCCATACTTGCTCTGAATCAGGAGCGTAGCAGATCTAGACCAAATACGTTAACAACTTCATAACCATTAACATCCTAAAACTATTCTGAGAGTTGTCATGATTAAAATATCTATTATATATGCTTGCATTGGAGAGGTTCAGATACATTAACATTGACAGACCTGGAGTATTGACAAAATCCGGGGACAGGTTTTGGATCAAGATAACTAGTGTAATACTTTTTAGCTTACAGTCCCCCTGCTGAATTTATTAGTATGTGACAGGGCTTGACGTTAACCTTTTTGCTCACCAGCCACTGTGGCTTGTGGTTTTTCAAAGTTACTAACCACTCAAGCTTTTTCACTGGCCACAATTTTGACGTTGATACCATGGGGAAAAACGGCCATATAGATATTTTTATTTTCTCATAATTTGGCAGCAGGTATATTAGCCTGCTGTTACTTTAAGACCTGATGCACCGATCCATTATACTGATGCACATATGCTTTAAATGACATTATTTTGTGTGTATTTGACTGTTTATGTGCTATAAGCAGTGAAAAACAACTCAATTTAGTACTGATAGGTGGCTGTATGTGCGCACACTTTGAGTAAAATTATGCGCAATATCCTATGCCGAAATTCAAGCCCTGTAACATGAACAAAATTCATCCACAAATGAAATGAGTGAGTGGGGGTGTCACGGATCCCTTGTCCCCGGAACTCCATTTCCCATGATCCTCGTGTTTCTTCACCTGCACTCACTTCCCTCGTCAGCTCCTCATCATCACTCATCACCTGCACCTGGACTCTATCATCATCACTCCCTATATATTGGACTCACTCCCTTCACTACCTTGTCTGTTCTAAATGTTATATCGCATGTGTTGGTTGTGTTATGCTCCTTCTATCATTAAATGCCTGTTGATTGTGGATGTCCGTATCCGTTTCGTCTCTACAACCCAGCACCCGTAACAGGGGGAAGGCGGGTTTGTGTGTCAACTCGCTGTTGGAGAGATGAGAGAGCGAGAAAGCGCAGCTGGTATCGTGTATCCATTCAGCGGAAAATGAGTATTGGAAGCGTTTCAGATATTTTAGTATCAATATGTGTGATATTGCTCTTAGTTTATTACTCATGCCTTTTTTAAAAGCCTACAATTGAAAAATGTATATTTAGGCTATATATAAATTAAAATTGCATTACTGCTGAAATCCACCCGCATTTGGCAGGTGTTAATGTCAAGCCCTGGTAACTGAAGACTGAAGATCTGTAATCACTGATAATATTAGCACTGTGCCTAAAGTATATCTATTATCGTTATTATTACCATTGTCATTTATGTATTTATTTATTTTGTCACAGTAGTTCTTTGTTATTGTGTTTGTTTGTTCTGTGAAAAAGCAAAAGCACCAATAAATGTGGGAAAAAAAAGTGATCTAATGTCATCTCTATATAAATACATACTGTATGTTAAACGTCGAATTCATTTTTTCACTGTACTGTACACACATTATAAATGCATAACGCTTAGGAAATATGAGCTGCGTCAAGAGTCCACACAATATCTATATACTATTACTACGGTCTCTGTTGTATTCCAGCAATATTCTAGGCCCTGCTTACTCACGGTGAGCTTCAGTAATGCCCGGGCTTGTGTTAAGGTGAGCCTTAGGGCAAGTGTGATGTACTGAACATAATAAGTAACAGGTGTGTGGGCTAGAGGGGGTGTGAGGCTTCCAGCTGTCCCAGCAGTCTCAGGTCATGTCCTCCCCATCTGCCGCTTCAGCTCCCTGTGTTTCCCAACACCTGAAGTGCGTCTGTTAGGTGGTGTCCTCGTTCCTCCAGCCAGGGGTCAGAACCCCGTTCCATTAATGCTGCCAATCCTTCAAGAGGGAGGCCGGAACCATGCTGCTCATCCAACGTGTCTCTCTGAAATACATTTATGAAGGAAAATACAACCTTTTCATGAAGGATTGTAACATTATTTTGAAATGAATGATTTCACAGATATACAACATACTGTATATTAAGTTCTATCATGACAACTTTCTGAATATTTTTACAATTGCAATAGAATATAACAGTGTTAATGTATTTGGTCTTGGTGGGAATAGATGTGCTACGCTGCTGCTGTTGGTTATTGCTGCTGCTGCAGAGAAAGTCTGGACACTTGCTTCTGCTGATAGACCTTAGTCAGGTTAGACACCATATTAAAGCAGATGAAAGGGATAGACTTACAGTCTTTACAATGGCAAGCACTAAATAAAGGTCCTAGATCATGAAATGATCAAGTTATTGTCTACTGAAAGTTTTTTTGTTTTTGATTTTTGAAATTTTAGTCTTGTCAACTAAATTTGTAGTCTTGAATTTTCTTCTGGGAACCAATCTTCCTATTTAAATAATTCCTGTCTAAAGGCCAGTTCACACCAAGAACGATAACTATAAAGACAATGATAAAGATATAGTTCTAGAACTATAAAATATAAAAGAAAAGCGCTATCCACACCACAGCTATAACGATATAGAGAAACGATATTGTTGGGATCACTTTCAGAATGATTTTTTTCCAGCTGTTGAACGATAAAACACTGACAATCAAATCGATCAAAATCCATTCTAATTTGACAAGTCAAACTATGGAAGCTTGTTTCCGCCACTACAGTTAAAAAATTAAAAAGGTAGTTGCATCTTTTTATCTCACAATTCTGACTTAATTTCTCAGAATTGCTATAAACTCACAATTGCAAGTTATAAAGTCAGGTTTGCGTGATATACGCAATTGCGAGTTATCAAGCAATTCTGACTTTATATCTCACAATTCTGACTTTTTTCTGAAGAAAGTCACAATTGTGAGATATAAACTTGCAATTCTGAGAAAAAAAGTTTCAACTCGCAATTCTGACTTTATATCATGAAATTCTGACTTTATAACTCGCAATTCTGACTTTATATCATGAAATTCTGACTTTATAACTCGCAATTCTGACTTTATAACTCGCAATTCTGACTTTATAACTCGCAATTCTGACTTTATATCATGAAATGCTGACTTTATAACTCACAATTCTGACTTTATATCATGAAATTCTGACTTTATATCATGAAATTCTGACTTCATAACTCACAATTCTGACTTTATAACTCACAATTCTGACTTTATATCATGAAATTCTGACTTTATATCATGAAATTCTGACTTTATATCTCGCAATTCTGACTTTATATCATGAAATTCTGACTTTCTAACTTTTATGACTTGCAATTCTGACTTTATATCATGAAATTCTGACTTTATATCTCGCAATTCTGACTTTATATCATGAAATTCTGACTTTATATCATGAAATTCTGACTTTCTAACTTGCAATTCTGACTTTATATCATGAAATTCTGACTTTATATCTGAAATTCGCAATCACAATCTGACTTTATAACTCGCAATTCTGACTTTATAACTCGCAATTCTGACTTTATATCATGAAATTCTGACTTTATAACTGACTTCATAACTCACAATTCTGCTTTAATTCTGACTTTATATCATGAAATTCTGACTTTATATCTCGCAATTCTGACTTTATATCATGAAATTCTGACTTTATAACTTGCAATCTGCTTTAAAGTCACAATTCTGACTTTATATCATGAAATTCTGACTTTATAACTTGCAATTCTGACTTTATATCATGAAATTCTGACTTCATAACTCACAATTCTGACTTTATAACTCGCAATTCTGACTTTATAACTCACAATTCTGACTTTATATCATGAAATTCTGACTTTATATCATGAAATTCTGACTTTATATCTCGCAATTCTGACTTTATATCATGAAATTCTGACTTCATAACTCAGAATTCTGAATTTATATCTCGGAATTCTGAGAAAAAAAGTCAGAATTGTGAGATAAGTCGCAATTACCTTTTTTTTTTTTTTTTATTTCATGCCGTAAACAAGTTTCTATGTCAAACCCCCTTTTCAAAATGGATATATGGAAAACAATTAGTCATGTCCTTAGAATAAATAGTGAAAAGGATTAACGATGCGATCATTATGCCAGGCTAGCAAACAGTGTAAGATAAAAATTACCTCAGGTATCCAGCGCTAGTTTCGACAACATTGTCTTCCTTTGAAGTTGCAGTGTTAAAAAACTAGGCATTGTTTTTATTCCAATATAATGA
This sequence comes from Megalobrama amblycephala, assembly GCF_018812025.1. Lineage (NCBI taxonomy): Eukaryota > Metazoa > Chordata > Actinopteri > Cypriniformes > Xenocyprididae > Megalobrama > Megalobrama amblycephala. Next base: position 43,343,827 of record NC_063046.1, on the reverse strand, counting down.
CTATATTGACTTCGTCATATAAATTCACTGTTAGATTAGATCGATTACACTAGCTATTCACTCACAACATAGCATGCGGAGGACATCTGCTGGTTAAAGCCTTGTAAATGCAACAAGAACAGCAAAAACATGTTGTACACACTTTGAAACTGCAGCACATGAGCTTAGAATAGACAGATATAGTTATAATATAGTTATCGTTATAGTTATCTATCATATTAAATGTTCTTGGAGTAAACGGGTCTAAGGCATATGCAAAATAAAGGGGTCGCGTTAGTAGTGTATTGAAACACGGTTATGGTAAGAGGCATGACATTTCAGAAACACACTTGAAGTTGTTGACCAATCACAACACACTGCTCCAGCTGACCAATCAGAGCACATTGTGATTTTCAGAAAGAGGGGCTCTTTTTCCAGAGTAAGTGCCTGTCCACACGAACATGGGTATTTTTTAAAACCGCAGCTTTTTCTAGGAGGTTAGGCCATTCGTCCACACGCAAACACAGTATCCGGTCACTAAAACTAAAACCAAACTTTTTTAAAAAAATTCCTGCCAGGGTGAAGATTTTCAGATACTCCGGCTGCACTGTTGTCATGTAGACTTTGTGATGTCTGAACCGGGGCTTTTACAGGCTTCTTATCGGTCCAACATGGCTTTATGGTTAGGGTTATATTGCCACCTCTTGGTTTGGCATGCTCTTAACAGCGCTTCATAGCGTGTTTTTTTGCATTTTCATCTGGACGTGATTTTTTTAAATGAAGAAGGAAAAACTCAGTTTATAAAAATACCCATGTACGTGTGGACTAGGCCTAAAATGCATTGCTATCAGCTACAACAACAGTCAGACCAGAGTAAATGAAGAAAACTTTCGTCTTTTTTATCTGCAGCTGTCTCCTAGTCTCACAACCTTAATTCAAATCGTGCCTGTTTGAATGAAATCGATCCAAAGAAGCATAATTTCAGACCTGACCAGAAAGCAACCCCTAGCAATGCAATTATGCTCTAAGGGCATTTGTTACTTGTCCATAGGCTCTCTTAAACAGTAATTGCATTGCCTGGTCGCTCTGGCCAAGTATTTATAACAATGCAATGACTGCTTAGGGAGCTATTACAATGTGGAGCCGGCTGTGATTGATGGGATATCAAAGTGACCCCGATAATAGAGCTTTTTGCAATAAATGCAGCTTTTTTCTTCATGTGACCAAAAGACAATGCTCTCACCTGCAGCGCTAAGTCACAAAACACTGGATTCTTAAAATGGACTGCAGACTCGAGGTTAACAGCAAAGTCCCTTTCATTGCGCATTTCAATGAAATGTGCATACGATGGAGACTTTACTATCCCATGAGGCCACGGAGAGGATTTATGAATGGAATTAAGCAACGCAATTGACGCTGGTAGATCACATGATAATGACCACAATGCGGATGTAGTACGTCCGGATTACATTTATACTATATAGAACATACTTTTTTAGTGGTTGTAGCCTAATTACTTATTCAAAATAAGTATATACTCAAGAGAGCATATGCAATTTCGGATGCAGCCTTTTAAAGTCCTTGGTTAACAGACAGGTAGAAACAACTGTTTTAGCACTTAAATATACGTATATAGTGTTAAATATAGGCCTTCTTGTATAGAAAATTGCCCTACACAATTGTGCAGATTACTCACTCACTGATTGTGAACCTTTGAATAAAAAATAATGTTATTAAATATTTACATATTTCCAACAAGACAAACAATTTACACCGATCATGCTGTTTACAAATGACTACATCCTCTTTAATATGGTGTGTTGCCTTCTTGAGCATCAATGAATGTTTGCACTTTTTGTACACTCTAAGAAAAGTTTGTAAAAGTACATCCCCATGTACCATTTTTCTATGATGGAATTTTCTGTAGGCTATTGAATTACACATTTTCTGCCAGGACATTTTCTTTCAGTGTAACAGTACTGGTATGAGTCCCTGTACATTTAATAAAAAAGGAACTGTAAAATATTAAATCTATATTTATGAAACAATTAGTTCCTGTCCTTGATTCTGAATGGTCAATAGCTGTGTTTAATTCACAATAAAACACGGCTATGACCGCTTCACCCAACGGTTCTGTGTATCACTACACAACACCCTTAGCAACCACTCTTAGCAACATAAACTGTTTGTTCTCAGTTGATATTGTTCATTGAAGCTCACTGTATTATGTAGAAGAGTATTGTGAGAAAAAGATTGCATGAGTGAGTTTATTACCTGCATTCAGATTTAGCATTTTCCTTCAGGTCAGTCCTATGTTCATAATAAAAAATCTGTTTAAATGTCCAATGTATTATCTTGTCCTTTTAACAGTTAAGGGGTTTTCCCGTGACTGACAGCGCTAGTCAAAGCATTTGTCAGTTGCGTCTTGTTCTGTGTTCACAACAATTCAGTCTTTTCAATGTAAAAGTCTTTGCTACTGACTGACACACTCATAAAGACAGTCTTTGCTGCCATCTAATGGCGTAATAATGTAACTTCTGCTGCTGTTCACGGTCAGGGACTATTTTTTTCCAGCGGAAGCAAGGCTTTTAGTAATTTTACTTCATGAAAGTTGCACTGATACATTTTTTTGGCTTTAATATTTGTATTGTGTGGTAACCGTTTTATAAAAGCAATAAGGTATTTGAGGCTAGTGCTGTATCGTGAATAAGTCACGGCTGAAGGGGTTCAAATGCAGTCAGACTGCTTCGCATCGTGCCTAACAACGCCTTCAGCCGTGACTTATTCACGATACAGCACAGCCTCGCGTACCTTATTGCTTATATATATATATATATATATATATATATATATATATATATATATATATATATATATATATATATCCCTTGGATCAGGGCAGGTCTTAAAATGAGGTAAATATAACCTCAGATGAACAACAACACATGACATATTACACTGTGTCATTATTTATTTAACAAAAACTTGCCCAAAATGGAGAATTTTAAGACCTGCTAAAGACCAGCTGGATTTTTATTATGTCCTGATACGTAAAACCATAGAATACAAAAGGGTGTACTTTCTTTAGGCATATATATAATTATATTCAAAATATTTTTACAAATAAAAATGGTTTAATAATATTTAATAATAATAATTGATTACATATTTTATATTACCTATATTGTTATTATGTGTCATGATAAATAAATTGTCCTGTCTCTCAGCGGTGTCATATCACAATAAAATGTCCGAGCCCTGATAACATGATCATATTGATCCACGGGACTCACCAGCCCTTGTGGAGGTCATGAGACGCACTCCATTTCCATTTTTCATATTCAGAGACAGTCAGTTCTCCCTTTCTTTCTCTTTCTATTTTTCTGTTTTCGAACGAAATTCCTTGCACATTTGTCCTTGGATGTCCTCAGTTGTATAATGAAGAAGAAAAAACACTGAAATTTTAATGTGTATCAAAGGAATCCTGAGCATAGTAGCATATAAGATATTAAAGTGTGTCTTCTCTGATTTGAGACTGGGATCTGCAGGTAACAGTGGCAGATGTGCAGTGACTCAGGACATGCTGATGAGATACTCAGCGTTGGGACAGACTTGTGCTTTCAGTCTCGTTTCTCATTTCCAAAAAAAGTCAGTTTGCTTTGTGCAAATCTATTATGATGACTAAAAAGCCAGACTGAGTGATGGAAATTAATACATCAGGAAGCTATTTTAATGTCTAACATTTTTGCTGTATTTTTCCATAGAACATAACCTGTCACACATTACAGGGAACAGTCTATTGTAGGGAAAAGCAGGGATAAATGCTACGTTCATCTTCAGTATCTTATATTATTGAAGAATCTTTTGTCTTGTTGACAGAAGCTTCTTGTGCACAGAGAAATACTACAATGAATAAAGTAGAAAATAGAAAAACTAACATGACATATAAGACATGAATAGCATATTTACATTTATGAAAAAGGGAATGTAATGTGCCACAGAGATAAGGGTATGAACAGGTAATTGAATGAATAGATTTATTTACATACTGTACATAAATTATGTTCATAATAAAAATATTGCACCGTGGGGAGACCCGTGAGGCAGTTTTAATTGTTGCGAGGTACATGAGGGCAACCCCTCGAACCCCTCGAGGGCAACAAAAAAAGCATGTTATCTGACATGTTCGACATGTGCTCATGCAAATACATTTTTAATAATAATTAAAAAAGAAATTATAGTGACAATAAAAATATGCAAGGTTACATTCATAACACATGGGGTGTTTAATTGTATCATGGTTGTGAAATAATTAGGCTGTATAATATCACTTTGAGGTTTTAAATGACAGCATTGGAATCCTGTGAATCATCAGATTTCATTTAATATAGAATATCCACACACAGTATTCATCTAAACGGTAAAAAAGGGTTAAAAAACTCCAAATATACAGGATACTGTAGTCACTGACTGCTTGAAATATGAGTCTGACTGCATTTGAACGTGTTGTGTGAGCTGAGAGTGCGCGTGGAATCATCAGTCTGACACTTCCCTCTGCTGGTTACTGTTGGTATTGTTTCTTTTATTTTAGCAGAAAATATTGGCTCCCTGTAGGCTTCTCGTCTCCGTGGAAGTAATTTGATCACATTAACAATCTAACCGCCTTTGTACCAGTAGTTTAGCTGGATATAGAAGAGCAGCAGTGAACAACACATTAAGTTTAATTCAGTATACAATAATAACTAGGCTAAATCAGATGAGCAGCCCAGTAAAGTTACCACAGTAAAATAAGATCTGTACTTATGTTGTATTGCTAAACCCTTTTGCTTCTATTGAGGTGGGATACGGTAAGGTTAGGGACAGGTTTGGTGGTATGGGTAGGCTTACGGGTGGGTTAAGGGGTATGGAAATAGTCAAAGTGTAATTACAGAAATTAATAATTACACAGCTGTAATTACATGCAGGTATTTTTTAAATATAAGTACAATGTAAAAGCATGTATGTTCACGATAAGTGCATTGTATCAAATATCCATAGTTAAAAACACTTATTGTACTGCAAAGTGGGACCAAACCATCATATCCGTTTGCGGATGTAACTAGACGTTAACAAAGTTTATACAACAGTTCTGTCTGGTTCTCGAATCTGATTGGCTGATAGCCATGCGATATTTCAGTGATAACAGCACTCCTACCTTCTCACCGTTTGTAACACTCCGCTTGAAGTGACCGTCATGGCGGCCGATCAAATCAACCGTATTTTTTACAAATACTACTTGTTGTACCATGAACTGTAGTTTTAATTGTTTTTAGGCGAGAATGTAGTTGTTTAGACGTGAATTATGTGACGTATATTTAATAATAGCGCCTATTTTACAATTTGTTTTGATGTTTTCGGAGATGCGAGCTCCAGGGCGTCAGCGGCCGTTCAGAGCTTGTGTAAATTACCCGCCAACAACAGCTTAATCTCGGCCAGTGCTTCGGAGATTTACCGCTGGCTCTTATAGTGGTTAAACATGAGACATAATTCAATTACATAAAACGAGCAATCTTTGGTCTTATTAATCTATTATTTGTTCCACAGCAAGTCGAATTGTGCTATGTTTAATGTGATAATAATTACCTTATTTGTATAGCATAGCATATTGGCTACAACTAGACGGGACATATCAGACGAAGACTCTTCTCCGCTTCATCTTCTTGCTCCCTTTAAATACATACCCTTTATAGACATAGTGTTTTTTGAGTAAAGAAAAGGCTTTATAATTTTTTTTTTTTTTCAAACATCAGATCTTTATTTACCTTTGCGTTGCATAGAAGAGATGACCAAACTGCGTGCGCACTTCTTTCACAAGGTGGGCGGGTTTAAGAGGTTTGACTGACAGTTTGAGGATCCAATGGAGTTACGAGGTTTTGGCACACGCTCTTTAAAATCCTTTTCATTCATTTCATTTTTGTAAAAAACCACATACAAGCTTAAAGGGTGACCTATATCATTGTTTTTTGTTTTGTTTTGTTTTTTAATAATAAAACAAAAATGAGGAAATATAGAGATACAAGGTGTAGCATTTATGTATTGTTTTTTTGTCCAAATATGTCCATTAGTGCATAATATGGATTGAGTGAAAGTTACATTAATACGCATGGCGGCAACACTTTACAGATGAATGAGTCAGCGAGTCCCAAGAGACTTTTAAATTGAAAGGAACTTTTACAAAGGAAGTTGTTTTAGCACTGTGTTGTGTTGTTCTCCCATAGCTGTAAAAAGGACAAATACAAGATCGCTTTCCTCAGCGGACATTTAAACGGACTTTTATAATGGATTTAATATTATGGACATCGACTTGAAGAATGAATGTAATGCAATATATCAGACACACAGGTAATAGCCTACTCTCTCAGGCTCCCTCTCTCTCTCTCTCATACTGTACAAAATTCAATGCGTTTCAATGAAGCGACTCAACGTTCCTTCGTTACTAGTTCTAAAGTGACGTTTTAGAGTTAGTAACGGAGGCTTGGTCCAACTGTCATCTTGAGATTTTAAACGTTCCTTCGTTACTAGTTCTGAAGTGACGTTTTAGAATTAGTAACGGAGGCTCGGTCCAACTGTCAACTTAAGATTGGAATCCGTGGCGGAAGGAAGTAGTGCTTCACATAAGAGGTTTTTAAAGACACTCCGTTGTTGTTGTTATTTATTTACACACTCGTGCCGTCGAACTGTCGAACTCGTAGCTGTGCGATATGGCTGTATATCAGCACGGCTGTGATTCGTCCGTAGGCACGAGGCCGTAGGTAATCACAGCGTGCTGATATACAGCCATATCGCACGGCTACGAGTGTGATATTGCTCATGTAACAGATGAGCAAATTTCATTTCAGGTGATTTGAAATAACACTAGGAAATGGTTACAAGATAGGATTTATTGTTGAGAAATTATGTTTGCATCACTCTGCTTCCAGCCACCTACAATTCGTCAACCTGCAATACAAAGGACAGTATCTATATTCCAGTTTCACCATTGCAAAGACTCATTATATCTGCCTACAAAGGACAGTTCATCTATATTCACAGTTTCACCATTGCAAAGACTCATTATATCTTCCTGTTCATCTGTGTTTCACTGCTGTTTGTTAATAAACCACCTTCTACGTGCAACCCTGTAGTCTCCTACCCTTCTGTCCATAACAGGGATGAAGCAATGACAGATTTTTCTGCAAAAATGACTAGAAATGCTGTACAACACTTAACACTACAACACTTAATAACACTAGAACACTTAATAATCATGCACATGGCATCGTTTTCACAAATTGCCATTTTTGTAGTTTACACAGGGACAATAATGGTATTGTCTTAAACTTGCCCCCGGTTTCACAGACAAGGCTTAAGCTAGTCCTAGACTAAAATGCATGTTTGAACTGTTTCAACTGAAAGAAATTTGTACTGACAGATCTTAAAATATGTCTCACGATGCACACCAGTAATGTTTTTTTTCTAGTGAGCATTTATAAAAGTTACTTAAATGCCCTAACTGAACTAAGGCGAGGTGACTAGAGAGGACATCAGCTTCAGTTTGGATCCAGCCTCTTAAGAAGACCTCAGATGACCAACACCTATGAAGAGATGGCGCCAACTCCTGTGAGGACTTCAGAAGACGCAATCATCTGGATCAACATGCACATTGCCCAATTTCTATATCCTAATTATTGTTAATGTAATTCATTTTTCCAGGAGCTCATTGCTTCTACCTTCAGTTAAACTGCTAACGGTGATTGTAAATCAAGTTAGAATGCTAACTGCATTCTTTAAATTGTGATGTTGACATGCATTCTCTGTAAAGCTGCTTTGAAATATGTATCGTGAAAAGCACTATACAAATAAATGTGAACTGAATTGAATTGAAGGCCTAATCCTGGCTTATAGGCTAAGCCCTGTCTGTGAAATGGGGCCCTTGACTTTGAAACCTGTTTTAAAAAGTTTGTTTTCAGGCCTCCAAAATGGTGTTGTCATGTAAATGAATGGCAAAAACACATTCAAAGTTTTCCGTTTTTAGTTGAAAATGGTGTTGTGTAAACAGCCCCTCGGGTTTTGTTGTTGTGTTCCCTGTCATTGTTAGTTACTTTGGTTACTGATTTGAGTTTTGCACCTGTTTCATGTTCTGTTGATTATCTACCCTGTGTATTTAAGCCCTTAGTTCTTTGTTCATTGTTCTGTGTCGTCTTTACTTTGAGTGTGTTCATGCTAATTTGTATTCCTGTGTATTTTCCTGTGATCTCCTGCATTTTGGTTTACCTATTAAAGACTTTGAATTAGTACTCTATTGTGTGTTGACTAAAGAAAAATGCAATCCAACAAGTCAATGAGCTTCTAATGTTAACATCTTGTAATCTGGTCAGATTCTTAGTGACCGTAATTTCCATATCCATCTGTTTTTCCAATGGATGAAACACAGGTGTCCTCATATCATCAAAATATTCAGAAATGTCCCAATGGAAAATCATTGAATTTACTCTAGATGAGACTGTGCTGTCTTAAAAATTAAGTTAGACTTTATTTCAATAGTCCACTTCAGACAATCTACTAACTATTTGTAACTTTTCAACTACATTAATTACCTCTCATTAATTGGCAACTACAGTATATGTCAACTAACTCTAATTTAGTGCATTATTAGACTGTTAGGGTTAGGTGTTAGGGTTCGAGTTAGTAGAATAAGTTTGCAAAGATACTTATAGTCAGTAGAATGTCTGTTGCGGAGCATCAAAATAAAGTGTCAGCAGATATTAAAGGATTAGTTCACTTTCATATGAAAATTATGACTTTCTTGTTCCTGATGAACATAATTGAAGAAATATTAATAAATATCCTTGACGCATCCGAAGCTTTATAATGGCAGTGAAATAGGGTTCACGAGTATGAGCTGAAGAAAAAGTTTCCATCCTCTTCCATCCATCATAAATATGTGATCCACGTGGCTCCGGAGGGTTAATAAAGGCCTTCTGAAGCGAAGCAATGCACAATGCACACATTACGAAGAAAGTGTAAACTGGCATCACGTCAGTCACACTTTTTCCGTAAGTTGAATAGGGAAGGCGTAGGACGTAGCGTAAGCTTTGTGAACTGCAAAAGGTTTACACTTTCTGCGTATGTTGAATACGGAAGGCGGTCACTACTGTATCTCACATAGCTCATAAATGATGACATTTTTAAAGGCTAAGCATCTCAGTTGACTATTTGTTAAAGGGTTAGTTCACTTTGAAATGAAAATTAGCCCAAGCTATTACTCACCCTCAAGCCATCCTAGGTGTATATGACTTTCTTCTTTCTGTTACAAATGTTACAGGAAGTAATTTTGGTGCTGGTAATATATGTGGTCCAAGAAGCACATAAAGACAAGAACATAAAAGTAACACCTTTATGTGTTAAAATGACTATTTTTCACAGTGTGAAGAATTTTTTTTATTAAAAGAATTTAAAATTTCTTAAGAGAATTCTCAGATGCAGTTTGAGCCGACAGTTATAATAATGTAATTCCTCACACAGACTGTTGACTCATGCCTGTCCACCTTTCCCAGTCATCCTCATGATTGGTCCACACTTGAGCTGTGAATCCCGCTGTGGACAGGAGCCGTATTACACTGTCCATCTCACTGCTGCTCTCCTGCCATCTAGTCTCCATGACTGAAAATAATTTCTTTTGCAATTACCTCCACGGCTCTGTGAAATGAAATGTCATCCTGTTTGGTGGTATTGGGCTTTCTGAAAACTCTCGTGTGGTGACCGTGTTGCAGCTGATCACAGGGAAAATCAACAGAACGTTTGACAAGATACCAGAGGATTTCATGCAGACCTGTCACTGGTGTTTCCTTTAAATAAAAGTCATCTCAGCTGTTTGAGTGAGGTCGCCTGACCGTAACCTGCTGTGGTCCTGGGTTTTAGTCAGTGGTGAAGCAGATGTGAATGTACGCTGGTGATATCTCACATTGATGCAGTGCTAATGTATCAGATGGGAAGTGAAGTTTTATTGTATTGGACTTCTGATGAGGCAGCCTCATGGGAAAGCGCTGCTCGTTCACTAATGTGTGTGTCCGTCAGCAGTCGGCCGCTTCCGGGAAACCGGCTCAGAATATAACCCGTGGGCATAAACTGACGTTCATCTAGGACAAGGGGGTCAAACCCAGTTCCTGGAGGGCCACTGTCCAGCAGAGTTTAGCTCCAACCCTAATTAAACACACCTGCACTAGCTAATCAAGATCTTCAGGATTACAAAGCTGTGTTGAAATCACCCCCCATACCCTTAAATAGGCACTATTTGAGGGGACAGCCATTTGTAGTGGTGTCCAAAACCATAGTGGACGTTATTGAATGCACTCATTCAATCCCACAATGCACCGCATTAACGAGTCTACAACTGAAGAGAATTTATTATCCATGACTAGTTTCCATAATTCACTGTGAGGGACGTGCCGACTGAATTCCCGTGTCTCTCCAGAAGATGGTGCCTGCAGCTGAACCATCCATCCATTTTCAAAACCGCTGGTCCAGTGTGGCTACAGCGTAATATCATACAGGTATAAATACCTTTTTGATTGATTATTAAATAGTTTAATACATGCTAGTTTCCAAGACAGAATTCAATATAAATCTTTACATTACTACTGGAGCTGCCAGTTTCAAATCATTTTAAACAGCAAGCACAAACTATGCAAAAGCAGAACCCCTTCCGGCGCACTTAGTGTCCGAATTCACATAGACTATATATCAAGTAGACTATATTAGTAGAGAAATGTAGGGAATAGTGAATGAGGATACAGGGGACGATTTCAAACACAGTCCAAGAAACTTCCAGGCAGGTGTTTTGGAGCTGGTTGGAGCTAAACTCTGCAGGACAGTGATGATCTAGGAGGTTTACCTTTATAGTCCTTTATAGACTAAAACCTGTTGACATGGTTTCTAGCTGGTAGTAGACTAGCTTGTCTACATGGCTGATGTACTAAAGTACAAGCCAGTGTACCTGGTAAACCATCTTGGATAGCAAAAAAGCCACATACAATTAGCTTGACTAACTTAAACTGTAAAGTGCATTTTCTCTTATCTGAACAACCAGAACTGCTAAGAGGTGCTCGTGGGGTCTGCAGATCTTCAATATCACTGTCAACGGATCCTTTTTCAGGCCCAGGAGCTCATGCTTAAAGGTAAGACATGAACCTCACTGCTTAAAGACCTTTAGGCACTGTTTACACCTGGTATTAAGATGCTTTTGGTCGATCGGATCACAAGTAGACGAGAAAGACACATTCCCATTTACGCTTGGTGTTTTAATCCGTCTCTTTTGTCCACTTTCAACCACTTCTGTCCTGATTTCTTCGAGGGGAGGGTCTATGGGTGGGTAAATGTATGTTCAGATCTTTCGATCTAATGGACAAAATAAGCTTGCAGAAGTTACATATGAACTTGCCCAGAGATGATGGAAAAACACGTAGAGCAGTAGCTTTATGCATTTGCTGATTGAGCACTGTGCTATGTCCGAACTGTTTGCATTTTATTTTATATGTATTATCTTTTTATTCTTTTAATTCCTTTTCTTGTTTTTATTTCATTTTTAATGTATTTTATATCTTTTATGTATCATCTTGTTATTTCTGACTTTTAATGCATTTTAAATATTGCTGTCTGGTTGAAAGAGCTGGAAGAATTAGGAAGAAAGCATTTGTGATTAGGTTAAAATTTGGTAAATTTGGATAAGGGGACAAACCATGGGGAAATCTGAGCTGTGGTGCATGGTTAAGATATCTCTGGATTACAGTCAGGACACTTTCCAAAGGGGAAATTTGAACTGTGTTGCATAGATATCTCCGGAACGGGGATTAGGGCTGTGTGTGGTGCAGTTTGAGGTGTCTTGGCAAAAGGGGAGATTGAAACTTTGTTTATCAGTTTGAAGTGCCTTAAAGGATTAGTTCACTTTTAAATAAACTTTTCCTGATAATTTACTCACCCCCATGTCATCCAAGATGTCCATGTCTTTCTTTCTTCAGTCGAAAAGAAATTAAGGTTTTTTGAAACATTCTAGGACTTTTCTCCATATCGTTCATTTCAATGGGCACCAAACGGTTGAAGGTCCAAATGGCAGCTTCAATGCAGCTTCAAAGGGCTTTAAACGACACCAGACGATACCAGACGATGAATAAGGGTCTTATCTAGCGAAACGATCGGTCATTTTAAAGTTTTATAAGCACAAATGCTGGCCTTGCTCTTTTCTCCGATGCGTGTTCGTGACGTCACGTAATACGCAATTACATTGAAAAAGTCACGGTTGACGTAGGCGTAGCAACCACAGTTTCATTCGCTCAGGATTGTGTATAGGAAATCTCTGAAAAGTCACAAATTTCTGTCCTGACAAAAATTTTCTTTTAGGCTTTCTAATATTAAAACACCCAGGATACGCACACCTTTCAAGCGTGAGTTTAAAATATTCTAACTGACCGCCAGAGTGAGTTTTTTTTAAGGCGACCCTTATTTTAGAACGTTTGCCCTTATTGTTTCCATGGCGACGCGTGCGTGTCACGAGCGCTGAACGCAGCCACAATAACACTGTATGAGAGATGGATCACTATTATTTTGTTTTTCCTTTTTTATTTAAAATATTCGCAAACTTGCTTACATGTCTTCAACTATATGATATTCCGATTCTCAAATATGTGTGAGTGAGTGTGTTTTGTCGTTTAAAAACCTTTATAAATGATCTTTATCTTGATCTATAATGCGAGATGGGCGCCGCCATCTTAGTTTGCGCTGCAGTTCACAGAGTTCTGTCAGTCTGATTTACAGGAGGTGAATACATCAGTTTCTCCTGAAATATATGCAAGTAACTGGCTGGTAAACTGGAAGAATAAGAGAGTAAACTTATAGTTACTTAGACCCATTATGTGTGTCTGATATGAATAAATGTCGGCAAATTATATTTTAATTCACTGTTTATTGATGCTTCCACTGACGTCTGACATCAGTGTGTATTTTATAAACTCCAAATGTATTGTTTAATGGTGCTTATGCGTATTTAAATGTCTGAAACCTTAAAAGAAACATTATGTGGCTGAAAACACTGCATAGCTGTGATGACAAGAGAGCGTGCGTCCGTCTCGCAGCCAGAGCGCGAAAGCACAGTTTGAATCTAGCAGTTATGTGACGTCGCTGAACATTCTAAATCACATATGTGGAACCGTACGCCCAGGGGCACAGAAATAAACATCCCATATGTGGGAACGTACCGCTCAAAGGGTTAAACAATAAACTGACACAAAGACATTTGAATATGTGTAACGCAGTGCCCAAGGAAGTCGACCGGAAGTTGAAGTCGGCCGCGTGCCGCCATCTTGTAGCAGAACTTCACTTGCGTTAGCATCCCATTGACTCCCATTCATTTTGGCGTCACTTTGACAGCGAATAACTTTACATCTGAGGCGTTTAAAGACTCCATTTGTCCATTATTTATTTCTAAAGATACACGACAATGTATAAAGGGCTCCATTACCTTCTATGTTACATTATGGCCCCGTAGAAACAGTTTTTAAAAAATAGGCTAACGATTGCGTCATAACCACTCGACTCTCTGTCGCACAGTAGAGAAATTACCGTACAGACAGGAGGAGAAGCTCGCAGGCAATAGTGTGCATTAACTTAATATGGCGTACTGGCGTTACATTTTAAAATACTATACAAAATAATTAATCAGAATACTTACTCCTGCTCACTCACGCCAAAGAACTCCCGCTCAAGCTCGCCGTCTCTGCAAGATTAACGATGGCAGTTTGCACGCACAGCTACTAGAAGATTTACATCTGTCAGACAGGTTGCTGACGTCATCAAGCTTAGTTTGAGTCTGCGCGTCAGAAACGGAAGTGCTAAAAATCGCTAAAAATGGGCTTCACTTGTCTCAATTGAGTTCCAATGGGGTCGCTGTGTCCATTTCTTTTACTGTCTATGGTGTAACGTTATACGATCCTCCTTCCGCACATTTGTAATGTAAACACTGACTCGATACTTCCGCCTACGTCAACTGTGACCTTTTCAACGTAATTGCGTATTACGTGACATCACGAAAGCGCATCGGAGAAAAGAGGAAGGCCAACATTTGTGCTTATAAAACTTAAACTTTTTTTTTTTTTTTTTTTAAATGACCAATCGTTTCGCTAGATAAGACCCTTATTCATCGTCTGGTATCGTCTGGTGTCGTTTAAAGCCCTATGAAGCTGCACTGAAGCTGCCATTTGGACCTTCAACCATTTGGTGCCCATTGAAATGAATGATATGGAGAAAAATCCTAGAATGTTTACATCAAAAACCTTCATTTCTTTTCGACTGAAGAAAGAAAGACATGGACATCTTGGATGACATAGGGGTGAGTAAATTATCAGCAAAAGTTTATTTAAAAGTGGAGTAATCCTTTAACAGGCAGCAGTCCTGTCGTGTGAGGAAGATCCATTTAGATCTGCTCTGATGGATAGATCCGTTGAGATCCACTCTGATGGACAACAACAACAAAAAAAAACAAAAAGACTTCCTAGCTCATCCATCCAGATAGCAAAAGATAGCTCTGTTTTTACTGTTATTTCTATTCCTTATGTTCTATTTTTATTATTCTTATTTATGTAAAGCACTTTGAATTACCATTGTGTATGAAATGTGCTATACAAATAAAATTGCCTTGCCTTGCCTTGCCAATAATTTGACTGCATGCTCTGATTACACTTCAGACATCTTTACAGAAAGGATTCTCTGTAGCTCCCCAAGCTGAAGCGTTTGGATGGTACGGACACTAAAGCACATGTGTATCATTGTGTGATGATGAAGGGGATATGAGAGCGTTCAAGTGTGAAATCACAGAGAATTGAAAACGGAAGTGTAGATTTCATGCAGATATTTGGTGTGTAATGAGCTTGGCCATCTGTCCATCTGCTGAGAATTGATCAAGCATGACGAGATAAAAAAACAGCCTCCATTTCCCCCGTGCCGTTGTGGGAGCGGGTAATAATGTATTGGAGTGCACGGATCAAATTTTTCTCTGTTTGGCGGGCACCTTACAAACTGTTAAACACTCTCTCGGTTCTTTGTTAGCTTAGGCAGCCAGTTTGTTATTTTGCACTCCAATATCGAGGACCCTGGCTTTCGGGAGCGGCTACACAAGGCTACACCAGGCTCTCCCTCTCACAACACTCTATGCTCACACTCACCAGAGCATTGATCACACACACCTGTTCCTAGGGCGAATGTGAACCAGTCAAGTACTAGTTTTGCTGTTGACAACACTGGCCCTACCCCAAATGGCACACTTCATGTGCACTTGCCGACTTGTGGACTTACAGTTGTTGCCGCATGCACGTTTCCGTTAAACTAACCGGTATCTTTTGCCGAGCCCACACTGAAGCGCTCCCCAGCAGACTTCTACCCGACAGTCAAAGTGGCGTTACGAAAACTTCCAAGGAAGATTGCAAAAGTTTAGGGTTCCATTAGGGACTTTAAGGATTACTCAATATGGATTAACAGCCTATCACACAGCAGAAATAAACACAACAACAGCCAGTCAGTGCATGTTGCTAATAAGTGTTTTCTGCTTGTCTCTGGCTGCATCCACAAACTTAAAGGATTAGTTCACTTTTAAATGAAATTCACTCACTCTCAACGCTCAAGTTATGAAGTAAAATATCTAGCTTCCGCCAGGCTGTATTCAACTAAGGAAAAACTTCAACAAACACATCCTACACCTTTCCTATTCAACTTACGGAAAAGGATTAACTGATGCGATGCCAGTTCCTTCGTAACTTGAATATGGAGGAGGTCTGGCGGAAGGTAGATATTTTACTTTATAACTTGTTAAATATGGATATTTTTCTTACACAAATGCATCGCTTCAGAAGGCCTTTATTAACCCCCCAGAGCCGTGTGGAGTATGTTTATGATGGATGGATGGATGCAGTTTCTTCAGCTTCATACTCGTTGGTATTGCTAACTGCCATTATAAAGCTCGGATGCATCAGGATATTCTTTAAAGGTGCCATCGAATTGAAAATTGAATTTACCTTGGCATAGTTGAATAACAAGAGTTCAGTACATGGAAATGACATACAGTGAGTCTCAAACTCCATTGTTTCCTCCTTCTTATATAAATCTCATTTGTTTAAAAGACCTCCGAAGAACAGGCGAATCTCAACATAACACCGACTGTTACGTAACAGTCAGGATCATTAATATGTACGCCCCCGATATTTGCATATGCCAGCCCATGATCGAGGCATTACACAAGGGCAGCCAGTATTAACGTCTGGATCTGTGCACAGCTAAATCATCAGACTAGGTAAGCAAGCAAGAACAATAGCGAAAATAGTTGCTAATGTACTGTTAAATGTGGTTAAAGTTACCATTGTTTCTTACTGTATTCACGGAGACGAGAGCCGTTGCTATTTTCATTTTTAAACACTTGCAGTCTGTATAATGCATAAACACATCTTCATTCTTTATAAATCTCTCCAACAGTGTGTAATGTTAGCTTTAGCCACGCAGCATAGCCTCAAACTCATTCAGAATCAAATGTAAACATCCAAATAAATACAATACTTACGCGATTAGACATGTTGCACGTCGAACACTTTGTAAAGATCCATTTTGAGGGTTATATTAGCTGTGTAAACTTTGTTTATGCACTGTTAAAGGCAAGTGCGAGCTCGGTGGGCGGGGAGCGTGAGCATTTAAAGGGGCCGCAGCCTACATCGGCTCATATTTAATGATGCCCCAAAAATAGGCAGTTAAAAAAATTTATTAAAAAAAATCTATGGGGTATTTTGAGCTGAAACTTCACAGACACATTCAGGGAACACCTTAGACTTATATTAGATCTTTTAAAAAGACGTTCTACGGCACCTTTAATATTTCTCTGATTCTGTTCATCAGAAAGAAGAAAGTCATATACACCTAAGATGGCTTGAGGGTGAGTAAAGCTTGGGGTAATTTTCATTTGAAAGTGAACTAATCCTTTAAGCTGACTAGTTTCCTCACTGCCCTATAGGCAATGACTTTGCAGGCAGTGTCTGTGCACAAAGGTACCTCACGAAACTGATTTTGACATACTTCGGAGGCAACATAACAGTTAATAATCTACAGCAAAATAGAGCGAGCTTTGTTGAGAATTAAACAAATATTTATTTACTACAGTAGCAATTTCTCGCTAGAAATGACATCAGAAGTGAAAAACTTTGGTCAAAAATGTACATTTACACACAAACTGACCAGAAACTACTACTTTCGGGGCTCTATCTTTCTTTTTCTAGCTCATCTATCACTAAATGGAATGCATAGGATTGCGGGATATCAAAGGCAGTGAAGGATACATTTATACTGCCTTCAAAAATCGATCAGATGAAGGTATGTCAGGAGACAGGAAGTGAAGCTAAATTTGGATTCAGACGTGCCTCGATGCCTTCCTACCTTGGAATGCGTCCTCTGAAGGCAGCATTTTTAAGTTTTTGGATGCAGCCTCTGTGTGAATGAATGCAGCGGTTTCATTTGATACACAAACTCACAGATGTGACGCACGTCACGTTTCAGAATACATGAACTTCACAACAGTTGCTTCACAAACTTTTCACTGTTTCATTTGAGAAAACCATCAAATAAACACTGAAGCTGAAACTAAAACTGAAAGATCTTCACAGCAAATTGTCAAAATAAAAGTTTGGGTTAACTTTAAGAAATTATGACAGAAATATATCCCTACTGTAGCCTGTACTAATGTACTTCTCAAAGTAATAATAATAATATTATTTCTAAGGAATATCATACAACCAAGATATTTTTTTCATCCATGTTTTCAATTTATAGATTTTTGTTGTGTAAAAAAATCTTGAGATTAAAGTTGTTAAATTTCGAGAAAAAACTCGTTAAATTTCGAGAAAAAAGTCAAAATAAAATGTTGAGAATAAACTCATTAAAGGTGCCCTAGATTATGTTTTGTAAGACGTAATATAAGTCTAAGGTGTCCCCTGAATGTGTCTGTGAAGTTTCAGCTCAAAATACCCCATAGATTTTTTTTATTAATTTTTTTAACTGCCTATTTTGGGGCATCATCAACGCGCCGATTTATGCTGTGGCCCCTTTAAATCCCGTGCTCCCCGCCCACAGAGCTCGCACTTGCCTTAAACAGTGCCTTAACAAAGTTTACACAGCTAATATAACCCTCAAAATGGATCTTTACAAAGTGTTCGTCATGCATGCGGCATGCATGCGTCGGATTATGTGAGTATTGTATACTGTTATATTGTTTACATTGATTCTGAATGAGTTTGAGGCTATGCTGCGTGGCTAAAGCTAACATTACACACTGTTGGAGAGATTTATAAAGAATGAAGTTGTGTTTATGCATTATACAGACTGCAAGTGTTTAAAAATGAAAATAGCAACGGCTCTTGTCTCCGTGAATACAGTAAGAAACAATGGTAACTTTAACCACATTTAACAGTACATTAGCAACATGCTAACGAAACATTTAGAAAGACAATTTACAAATATCACTAAAAATATCATGATATCATGGATCATGTCAGTTATTATTGCTCCATCTGCCATTTTTCGCTGTTGTTCTTGCTTGCTTACCTAGTTTGTTGATTCAGCTATGCACATCCAGATGTTAATACTGGCTGCCCTTGTCTAATGCCTTTCATAATGGTAATGTTGGGAACATGGGCTGGCATATGCAAATATTGGGGGCGTACACCCCGGCTGTTACGTAACAGTCCGTGTTATGTTGAGATTCGCCTGTTTTCCGGAGGTCTTTTAAACAAATGAGATTTATATAAGAAGGAGGAAACAATGGAGTTTGAGACTCACTGTCATTTCCATGTACTGAACTCTTGTTATTTAACTATGCCAAGATAAATTCAATTTTTCATTCGAGGGTACCTTTAAATTATGAGAATAAAGTCATTAAATTACGAGAAAAAAGTTGTTAAATTATGAGAACAAATTCGTAATTTAACGAATTTAACGAGTTTCTCGTAATTTAACGAGTTTATTCTCAACATTTTATCTTGACTTTTTTCTCGAAATTTAACGATTTTTTTCTCGTAATTTAACGAGTTTATTCTCAACATTTTATCTCGACTTTTTTTCTCAAAATTTAACAACTTTAATCCCGAGATGGTTTTATTTTTTTATTATTGCTTGGCCCTAATCCTCTTCCGTATTATTTGACAAAAAATGTAAAAATATAAATTAATTGTTATTTTTCATTTCATTACATTACTTAGGTCTAACAAATATGTGGAAGGCATTTCCTTCCCCATTAATGGCAGGTAAATGCATATTGCGATAAATATCGATATCAAATGATATGGGAAAAAAATTATTGTGATCATATCGCCCAGCCCTAGGGGAAACTAGTGTTTCATGTACAATATTTTGGGATTTAAATCATTTAAATGAACTAATGTAGACGATTTAATCATCTAAATCCAATACATTTGTTTTCAGTGCATGAGACAACCCACTCCATGAAAAACTGATTTTTCAAAACTGCTATTAATTTCTTTGTTCAAAGCTATTTTTAATGAGCAAAAAGAAAGAAAAAAAAAAAAAATCACAGAAGCCACCTTTAAGATGTTCTCTTAAAAGTCTGTTCTCAATGTGCTGAGCAGCAAGTTGCAGAGCTGAATCTATCTGGCTGGTTGTTCAGTGCAGCGGGGCATTTGCCAAGTCTTACATCTTCCACCCAAATCATGCAGCACCAGGAGCCTTGGGAAGTGAAAACACAATGCCTTAAGGAAACCTCATGTAAGGCATTGCAGTTGCTTTGGAAATTATCATATCATATCATCATTATTGTTTATTTTAATTTCTATTTGAATATTTTAATTGTATTTGTTTAGTTTTTATGTTTTTTTAATGTTTTTTTTTTTCTCATGAGAGAGAGAGAGAGACTGTAATAATGTATGCTGGAGGGGGCGGAGCATATAGTGCCCTTTTGTTGATGATGCTGCAAGAGACTGTACTCACTTCTGCCTGTGGGATGCCGAGAGAGACTCTTTACCACAAACCTACATCACATAGAGCTAATCATTTCTGCAAATGTATTTTTATAGGAACATGGGAATTTGGGAATATACTCTTTATTTTACCACCACAACCTGCCTATGGAGTGGTAAGAAACCTAATGGACATTTGATTATGCAATACCTGTGAGCTTTGTGCAGTTATTGGCTCTAATGAAGTCAAAATGTTCAATAATAGTTCGTGTTCGTGTTGCATGTCTGCTGGATTACAAAATTTCAACTGCTACTGTGACATCAAATAATTTTGATGTTTTGGTTTGGGGCTTGTTTATACGAGGATACAGGCCAGAATGGCAATAAGGGTTAATAGGTTAGGACAATATATTCATTGGGTCTGATCAGATGTAAGGTCATGGCTTTATGTTGGCATGTGCAAGTTTATGTATGCTGTATATAACGTGGCTTTAAGTCAGTTTATCTTAATTTTTCTAATTGCTGTGGCTTGTATATTTAAGGTCTCGTTCTGTTACCACTAATTCGTTTTTCAGAAAGTCTTTGAGTGCACTTCCATTAGTGCCCCTGAATATGTGGTTACACTGGATGCTTTGTCTTTGTGCACAATATAGTGTCTCTGATACTAGCGAGTCCAGCTCTCTCATTTCTTTCTTTGACACTCATGAATAAAAAGTGCATCTTGGAATAAAGAAAAAGACTGACGTAAGGATGTCCTCAGTGGAATTAGATTATGAATGGATGTGATCTTAAGGGAATTACACTGGGAGAAAGATCTCATTTATTGTACAGCTAGATGAGAGAGGGCGGTGATTGAACTTTGGGAAAGAAGCTAGAGTTTAGAAAGCTAGTTTAGAACAAGTACTTAACCCTCTGTTTGCATGTTGGTCAAAAATGACCGATATATATATATTATTTCAATGAAATGATTGTACTTTATTTAAGTGTTATGTTTTTAATTAAGACTTTGTATTTTAGTGGATTCTATGATACTAAATTATATTTATGCAGTAGTTATAATCCATTTATTCACTTTTTGAGCATGGACCTGAAAATGAAATTTCCAACTTAAACTGATGTAAATCTTAAAAATTTTGGATCACAGACTTAGGTTTGGTCTCCTTTTAAAGAAAGCACTTGCTGAAGTGAAATAAACTTAAGTGAACTTAAAAAGTTATAAAACTTTTATCTTTATTGTTATGAAAAATGCACAAAAATACCATTTTCAGATTTGATATGAAATATATATATTTTCCAAAACATGTTTTACTATCAAACTGTGAGAAAATCAAAGCCATAAATCTAAACAAGTTGTGTTCCAAATTTGAGGTTGATATCTCAAAAACTGAGCTTTCAGTAAGATTTTGTTTGGGTGCAGTACCAAACGTTTCCAATAGATGAAATTCGTCTCCCATTCATTTCCAATGGCGTCATTTTTGACCATGAACAATACAAGTGTGACTACAAGAATTTTATTTTTTCTTTCTTTTGTGTTCACACACCAGGTGCCAAAATCTTTACCAAGTTTCGTACCATTCCGAAAAAAAAAAAAGTAAAATTTACAAACGGCGGCAGAAGGTTAATCATCTTTAACATAATATCTTGATGAGGTTTATCAAAGTTTTCTGGAAAGAGCACAATGCTGTTCGCTGTCCAAATCTGTCAAATGTAAAACAAAAATACAGGAAGTTAGATGCATACTTAGGGGAAAGTGCTTGAGTCTAATCAGTCAGACTTCCTACTGGAGATTTAATCACTGAAACCCAGCAGAAAAGCTTTGATGAGAGTTTCAGATCAATACACGTACCTCCAAATGAGCTTGAGCAGCTGCCTGTGCTGATGTGCAAGCATTCTCTTGAATATCTCATTCACTTCACGCTGCAAACCTCTTCTGAAAGCAGTTAGCAGTGAAGGTGAATCTCTGCAACCGTGACACATTGTTCATTCTCCGGCAGTGTCACTTCAGGGAGAGCATCAGAGGAGACTCTACAGAGATCCTGATGAAAGACTATAACCCACTGGAGAGACCTGTGTTTAATGACACACAATCACTCACTGTGTATTTCACCTTCAGTCTCATGCAGATTATGGATGTGGTAAGTTTATTCACTCAGTAATAAGAGATGGGACACTGAATATTCCCATTGTTCATGTGACCATGAATGATGCTTTATGATAATCCAAGTAAATTTGTTCCGTTACACCATATCATGTGTCTTGTTCACAAAACCTGGCACTTGTGATGTTGAATTGTTCAGAACATTTCCCAATCAATGCTATGCTTGAATTTTACACTCATGAAAATGCAGCTGTGAGGGATAGATGTACAATGTCATTAATTACTCAACAACCCCTTTCGTTCATTTTTTGAACACAAATGAAGATCTTTTTAATGAAATCTGAACCATTTCTGTCCCTCCATTGACAGTCTATAGTTCATTCTTCATAGTCTATACAACATATTTCATTTTTAGGTGAACTGACCCTTTAAAGCATTTAAAATGTAATCTATAATACATTTTCATTTAATTGCCGTTAACATGCAACTAAGTGTCCATAAACATTACATCGACTTTGCACTTTTGAAGTATATTATTTCAGTAAAAAGTATGCAGAAGTGTACTCTTGTGTCTTAAGAGTTAAGACTATGTAAAATATGATTTATTTATAAAAGTGCATCTTTGTCCATCTACTACAGGATGAGAAGAATCAAGTACTTACAACCAACATCTGGTTACAGCTGGTAAGACATTAACACTCACCGTCAAGTCAAGTCAAATGTTATGTGTATAGCGCATTTCACAATACACATTGTTTCAAAGCAGCTTTACAGAAAGTAATTTTAATATTCATAATATCTTAATGCCTTATAGTCACATTTAGCAGATTAGAGCTGGGTGATAATACTTAACATTTTGTGATGATACAAGTAATCAAGCTGTTGAGATTTGCTATATGGTATATATTACTTTACGTGATTATACTCTATGTATGTAGATATACTTGATATATACACCGGTCAGGCATAACATTATGACCACCTTCCTAATATTGTGTTGGTCCCCCTTTTGCTGCCAAAACAGCCCTGACCTGTTGAGGCATGGACTCCACTAGACCCCTGAAGGTGTGCTGTGGTATCTGACACCAAGATGTTAGCAGCAGATCCTTTAATCCTGTAAGTTGCGAGGTGGAGCCTCCATGGATTGGACTTGTTTGTTCAGCACATCCTACAGATGCTCGATTGGATTGAGATCTGGGGAATTTGGAGGCCAAGTCAACACCTCAAACTTGTTGTTGTGCTCCTCAAACCATTCCTGAACCATTTTTGCTTTGTGGCAGGAGCATTATCCTGCTGAAAGAGCCACAGCCACCAGGGAATACCGTTTCCAAGAAAGGGTGTAAATGGTCTGCAACAATGCTTAGGTAGGTGGTACGTGTCAAAGTAACATCCACATGGATGGCAGGACCCAAGGTTTCCCAGCAGAACATTGCCCAAAGCATCACACTGCCTCCGCCGGCTTGCCTTCTTCCCATAGTGCATCCTGGTGTCATGTGTTCCCCAGGTAAGTGACGCACACACACCCGGCCATCCATGTGATGTAAAAGAAAACGTGATTCATCAGACCAGTGGTGTCTTCAATTGCTCCGTGGTCCAGTTCTGATGCTCACGTGTCCACTGTTGGACAGGGGTCAGCATGGGCACCCTGACTGGTCTGCAGCTATGCAGCTCCATACACAACAAACTGTGATGCACTGTGTATTCTGACACCTTTCTATCAGAACCAGCATTAACTTCTTGAGCAATCTGAGCTACAGTAGCTCGTCTGTTGGATCGGACCACACGGGTCCAGCTTTCGCTGTCTACGTACATCAATGAGCCTCAGCCGCCCATGACCCTGTCGCCGGTTCACCACTGTTCCTTCCTTGGACCACTCTTGATAGATACTGACCACTGCAGACCAGGAACACCCCACAAGAGCTGCAGTTTTGGAGATGCTCTGACCCAGTCGTCTAGCCATCACAATTTGGCCCTCGCTCAAATCCTTACGCTTGCCCATTTTTCTTCTAACACATCAACTTTGAGGACAAAATGTTCACTTGCTGCCTAATATATCCACCCACTAACAGGTGCCATGATGAAGAGATAATCAGTGTGATTCACTTCACCTGTCACTGCTCATAATGTCATGCCTGATCGGTGTATATCTACATATATATAATCTACAGTTTTTATGAAGATCTCTGCGGTCTATTCCATATAAATTGTGTCTAAATTACATTTCTTTGACTTTGCTTCATAAAATAATTGTTATCACAATTTATACATTATAATTTTTAAGCATACATTTCCATGTTGTTCCTGATTCTCTTTATTTTAGTACTGGTATGACTACTATCTTCAGTGGAACTCCTCTGAATATCCTGGAGTGACGAGTGTAAGATTCCCTGACAGTCAGATCTGGAAGCCTGACATCTTACTTTATAACAGGTTTGTTCTTCACTAAGGGGTTCCAAACGCTTTTCCTGTGTAAAGTGTAAATCCTGTTCATGAAGGATTTCTTGAAGGGTGCTAAATTGCCTGGAAAGAAGTGCTGGTAACAGAGATTGGACACTGAGTTTGCACTGTCATGGAAAACAAAGGTTTGGCCTCATTTATCCCTGTCTACTGGAAAAGAAGCATAGATGGTATAGAATTTGCTTCAAGTGAATCTGCCAGAGAAAATGCAGAATTCGCCTCTACATTGAGGTCAAACAAATCAGGTCAGTGAATCACTACACTCTAAAAAATGCTGGGTTAAAAACAACCCAAGTTGGGTTGAAAATGGACAAACCCAGCAATTGGGTTGTTTTAACCCAGCGGTAGGGTTAAATGTTTGCCCAACCTGCTGGGTAGTTTTATTTAACTCAACTATTGTTTAAAAATGACTGTATTGCTTAATTAAAATTAACCCAAAGTATGTTGGAAATGAACATTTATTAATGTTCAATGAATAATTATTAAACAATAAGCATTTATTAAATTGCTTATTAATACAATTTATATTAATAAACTATTAAACTATTAAATTTATATTAATAAAATATTAACGCTTATTAATAAACATTCAACTTTTGTCTATTATTGTTGCCTCTAATTGCATCTGGTTTTTAATTTCCCAACTATTTTGGGTTCATTTTAAGCTAGCTATATAGCAATTTTTAAACAATAGTTGGTTTAAATAAAACTACCCAGCAGGTTGGGCAAACATTTAACCCAACCACTGGGTTAAAACAACCCAATCACTGGGTTTGTCCATTTTCAACCCAACTTGGGTTGTTTTTAACCCAGCATTTTTTAGAGTGTACATGGAAACTAAAATGGAATCAAATGAAACCACTGGTGCAGAGTAGCAATTTCATTTTATTTATTTATTGGTTGTATTGGTCTAGCAGCCTGGACAATCGTGGTATTTTCTGAGACTGAATTCCTTTATTCTTGAACATGCCTCCATTATCTGAATGAGAATTCATTTAGACAAACACATTTACGAAATTGAACATGGAGCAATTTTAATTTGACTGTTTCCTTTTAGTGGTGTAAAATAATGCATTCCATTTATATTGGACTAATCAGAAGTGTTTCTCTGAGATGTTCATATATCACTGTTGTGTTCTCCACAGTGCTGATGAAAGGTTTGATGCCACATTTCATACTAATGTGCTGGTGAACTCCTCCGGTGCCTGCCAATACCTTCCACCAGGTACTTTTCACTGTTTATAGTGCCTCAAGTGATTTTTCCCACTTGGTCTAGAATTTTTTTTATTTTTTTATTCTACAATGGTTGGATTGCTGTGGAAGCCCATTTAAAGCTCAGATGGGTGTGTTCACACCAAGGTTATTATAGTTTTGCATTTTTCATTAGTTTTTATTTTTATTTCATTTTGACTTTTTGTTTTCAAATTCAGTTTAGTTTTAATTAGTTTTTAAAGTGGGTTTGCTAGTTTAATTTAGTTTTTATTTTTTGAAAATGCTTAGTTTTAGTTTAGTTTTTATTAGTTTTAGTGTTAGTTTTAGTCTTTTTTTGTAATTTGGGTTATTTGTCAGGGGCAAGGTTCAAAAAGGTCAGAAAAAGTATTGTGTAATAATAACTCAACAAAAACATCATACAATTTTAGAAAATATTCATTCAAAAATAAAACCAGTACATAAAATGTACATATGGGCACAAATATGTAAACAGTCTCAACACTCCGCAGTAAGTGCAAAATGTGTAAGTGACGTGTGCCAGTAAAAAACCTAAAGAGCCAACAGACTAAAGAAGACATACATTACGGAGCCCCTAAAGGGACATGGTGGTAGAAAAAAAAAAGGGAAGGAAGGAAATTTTACGTGGTGGTGGAAAAAAAATTTGGGATGGGAGGAATTTTTTTTTTTCAAATCTTTTGCGTTCCCTCGCAAAGATGTTTTGCGTTCCCTCGCAAAGATTGCGTTCCCTCGCAAAGATGTTTTGCGTTCCCACGCAAAACTTTTGCGTTCCCTCGCAAAGTTATAATCGTTCCCTTGCTGTGAACTCGGACAAACACTTCCTCTTTAATGTCCCGCTGGCTGACAGTAGTGTTTCAGTTAGTAACATACGTTAATAATGCACACAAATAATGCGCGGCTCATAGAGTTTGAACTTGTTGGACTCAAAAATGAAGAAATGCAGTCAGTGCTTATGTCAAGCAGTTCAGTTGGCAATATATTCACAGATTCGAGCTTCCCGGATTAGTAACTCGTGAGCTAAACGTTGTTAAAAACACAAATGAAGCTACTTCCAATCATAGTAACCTAGACAACAAGCTACAACAACCCAATTTTCCTCAAATGTGTTTTATAATAAATTGGTCTCTATGAGCAGGCGGCGGAGATACACGCCTGAAGGGACCGTCTGAAAAGTGCAAAACCCAACACTTAGTTTGATAAAAAAAAAAATAAAAAAAATGCATAACGTTTATGATTATTAATTATTAAATAAAATAATATAATAATAACTTAACTGTTATTAGTAAAAATATTAAATAAATTGTAATGCCATCAAATCCAGTAAGCCATTATCATGCAAAAGCTGTTGTATGTAAGCTGTGTACCAACATCATTTGTGTAAAGAAGGCCTTTAAGTGCTACTTGCCAAACTAAGTGTTGTAGTACCTATAACCAGCAGGAGAGCAGTGATGTATGAACTGAATTTGGTGCCAGTACAGTATGTTACAGTGAAGTTATTGAGTATTTTTCGTAATATAAAATGAGCAAAAGGGTTTCGGGTTTTGCACTTTTCAGACGGTCCCTTCAGGCGTGTATCTCCGCCGCCTGCTCATAGAGACCAATTTATTATAAAACACATTTGAGGAAAATTGGGTTGTTGTAGCTTGTTGTCTAGGCTACTATGATTGGAAGTAGCTGCATTTGTGTTTTAACAACGTTTAGCTCACGAATTATTAATCCGGGAAGCTCGAATCTGTGAATATATTACCAACCGAACTGCTTGACATAAGCACTGACTGCATTCATTTTTGAGTCCAACAAGTTCAAACTCTATGAGCCGCGCATTATTTGTGTGCATTATTAACGTATGTTACTAACTAAAACACTACTGCCAGCCAGCGGGACATTAAAGAGGAAGTGTTTGTCTGAGCTCACAGCAAGGCAACGATTATAACTTTGCGAGGGAACGCAAAACATCTTTGCGAGGGAACGCAAAACATCTTTGCGAGGGAACGCAATCTTTGCGAGGGAACGCAAAACATCTTTGCGAGGGAACGCAAAACATCTTTGCGAGGGAACGCAAAACATCTTTGCGAGGGAACGCAATCTTTGCGAGGGAACGCAAAACATCTTTGCGAGGGAACGCAAAACATCTTTGCGAGGGAACGCAATCTTTGCGAGGGAACGCAAAACATCTTTGCGAGGGAACGCAAAACATCTTTGCGAGGGAACGCAAAACATCTTTGCGAGGGAACGCAATCTTTGCGAGGGAACGCAAAACATCTTTGCGAGGGAACGCAATCTTTGCGAGGGAACGCAAAAGATTTGAAAAAAAAAAATTAACTTGCTATAGTAGCAATCGCTTCTCGCGTCATTTAATCTATAATTTTATTTTATTTTAGTTAGTTTTGCCAAACACACATTACAGTTTTAGTTAGTTATCGTTTTTTTGTAATGCCTCGTTTTTATTTTATTTCAGTTAACGACAATGTTTTTTCCCACCTAGTTTTCGTTTTTTTCGTTCGTTTTTGTTAACGATTATAACCTTGGTTCACACTTGTAGTTTGGTTCTCTTGGTTCTTTTGGTCTGGACCAAAAAAGAAAATGATAGGCTACATTTAGTTCTTTTACAGCTTTTATGGCGCATGTTTTGTTACGGAACTTACTGAACATCCAAACAATGCTGTGTGCTGGGCTAAATGTGTTCGTATTGTGGTATTTTTACCAGTTGAGAACTTGCGAAGAGTTTATAAAATGTGTAAAGGAGTAATAACAGTGGCAGGAATTCCTCTGTCACACACAAACACAGATCTGCTGCAAGGAGATGCGGTTCAAACGCCTGCACCGAACAGTAAAGCAGTAAGTATACTTTGTTTTTTTTTACACGTATGCTAGTGTATGTGCACAGTCGAATGCACAGCCTTGCAAAGCATACTTCATTTAACTCGTATGCATACACCGCCGTTTGACGCATTCGCAGTTTTAAGCAATCTCTCGCTATGAGTTACAACCCATGTAAACATCTTTGTATTCTTTCATGCTAGAGTTTTACAAATGAGGGTACTTTCTAACCTCTTCACACAATCTCTGGTCTATGTAGGCCTCCATTGTCACTGTAGCTTGCATGTGTTCTGATCGGTTGTGTTTGTGCAGTTTTTCTTTGACTACCTTGTGAATCGATATCCCCAAGGCACGGTTGCCACCTTGTGGATAAAATAATTACTGGAAAAAGAATGTCCGGTTACAAAAAACGTACAGTACGTGCATACTATTCTTATGATGAAATTCGCGTCACGTGCACTGTACGCTGACCCTCGCGTACGCGTAAAAAGTGAAGTATACTTTGGGCTTAATGGGCAACATTGTGACTATGACAAGAAGAGCCTGGATTTCTTGAGCATTCTGTCCTTTTTTTATGGTCGAATCTTGTGACATCACGTCCTTAGATGTCTTTGGTCCATATTGCTTTCATGTTTCAGTCGAACCGCACCAGAGTTCGATTGTTTTGTGTCCAACAGGGTTGGGATTGCAGTGTTCAACAGTTCACACTTATTCAAATGAACCACATTAACAGAGCATTCGTTTTAGGGTGTGTTCACACTTGGCAGGTTTGGTTTGATAAAAACGAACTCTAGTGCGATTGCTCTGTTAGTTCGGTTCATTTGAATAAATGTGAACACTGCCATCCAAACCCAGGTGTGCAACAAACAAGTGAGCTGAAAAGGTGGGACTCGCTCCGCTTCCAAACTCTGCTGCAGTTCGACTGAAATATGAACGCAACATGGAA
Organism: Megalobrama amblycephala; assembly: GCF_018812025.1. Taxonomy (NCBI): domain Eukaryota; kingdom Metazoa; phylum Chordata; class Actinopteri; order Cypriniformes; family Xenocyprididae; genus Megalobrama; species Megalobrama amblycephala. Next base: position 43,314,288 of record NC_063046.1, on the reverse strand, counting down.
CAAAAACATGTAAACGAACCAAAAACAGGACGTGATGTCATAGGATGCGACCCTAAAAAGGACAGGATGCTCAAGCGTACCTGGTTCTTCTCGTCATAGTCGCGATGTTGCGTCTGAACAACGTCTCCTTGCTGCTTTTTTGACTCCTTTACACATTTCATAAGCTTTTCACAAGTTCTAAGCAGGTCAAAATACCATCATATGTAACAGCGAGTGCATTTAGTCCAGGACACAGCATTGTTTTGGATGCTCGACAAGTTCAATCACAAAATATACGTCATAAAAGACCTTTTTTTTTTTTTTTTTTTTATATATATATATCTTTAGGTTTGGTGTTAAAAATGACAGTGTCAATGCTAAGTGAATCAGGACTAAATATATTATTTTCTTTTTTGGTCTCGACCAAAAGAACCAAGAGAACCAAATCGAGCCCCAAAGCTGCCAAGTGTGAACACACTAAAGTATAAACTCTATAAAGTCACATTTACAAAGAAATAAAGTCACAATTACCTGGCAGAAACACATCACTACTCATTTAATTTTGATAAGCTCAATATTATAAGACACTTTTTTTGCTGTGGAAATAAAATTTATATTGGTAACAAATAATTATGTGTGAGAAATAGGATATTTATGCAATGGTGTCACAAACCAGAATCAATAAGTGTCAGTGAAATAAAATCTTTTGTATTGGCCAGCACAACAACATGAACCAAAAACATTACGTAGTGCACCTTTAAATTTATTTCTTTTATGCAAGAAAATCAGCAAGTATGATTATATGGAAAGCTAAAGTTGTTACTTATATTTTTAGTTTAAAGAGTTGTCTCATTGATAAACTATCTGATGTGAATGGAGATCTGCCTGTGCGGCATTTGCCCCCACTGCATCCTTTACTTTTCACCTCTTGTTTCTTGCTGTGAAAGCTTTAGCAGGCTCTGTCCTGAGATAAACATTTGATTCATGAGCAGATGTAGTCCTGGCAGTGAGTTTGCAGTAAATTCTCTATGTGGTGACATTGAAAAGATTGCCTCCTCTTGAACCTCCATAAAGCTTTGTCAGATGCCTAGTTATGCTTTATGGCAATGAAAGAACATGGATGGAAGATGATGTACTGAACCATCCGTGCTAAACTAAATTACATACGCATGTCTTTACTGGGACCTTGAATGTATGTTGTGGCAGTCTTCTAATTGAACAGTTCCCCAGATGTTCATTTTCATCAACGTTATGGTTCATATAGATCAAATTTTCACATTTTTGCATGAGATTGTTATTTATAATAATGTTCCTACCATTGCAGTAATAGTAATGATGAACAATGATATGCATTTTTATTATAGTTTTTACTATTATGGCTATAAAGTGCTCTCAGATGTGCTGCGGGTTGTTTTATTACCCTGCAATGAAAATGTTCCACAGCAGTCAGCTCACATATATGTTCACAGGGATATTCAAAAGCACCTGCCACATCGATGTTCGCTGGTTCCCCTTTGATCTTCAGAGGTGTGATTTGAAATTTGGCTCCTGGACGTATGGGGGATGGTCTCTGGACCTGCAGATGATTGATGCTGACATCACAGGATATATCGCTAATGGAGAGTGGGACCTTGTGGGTAAGGTGATATACTTATATATATGTATGTATATTTAATAGAACAGACATTTCTCTTACAGACTTTATCAGTATTTTATTGTTTTCATTGCTTACAGTATTTTAGCCTTCCCTTGTAAAAAAGTGCACTTAAAATCTTAAAAGTATATTTTTTCCCCCCAAAAAAATATATCTGTAGATAATATTAATGAAACAAAAGGCTACTTAATTGTATTTAAAGGATTAGTACCACTTTCAAATAAACTTTTCCTGATAATTTACTCACCCCCATGTCATCCAAGATGTTCATGTCTTTCTCTCTTCAGTCGAAAATAAATTAAGGTTTTTGATGAAAACATTCCAGGTTGAAGGTCAAAATTACAGTTTCAATGCAGCTTCAAAGGGCTTTAAACGATACCAGACGAGGAATAAGGGTCTTATCTAGCGAAACAATCAGTCATTTTCGAAAAAAATACAACTGTATATGCTTTATATAAACAAACGTTCACCTTCTACACTCAAGTTTGTACAAAAAACTATTTAGTTGAATGAACAAAAGAATTCAAGTAAAGTTGACAAAATTTCTTTGAGTAAATACAAATCATTTGAACGTCACTGTTACATAATATTTATATGTGCAGTTTACTTAATAATGTTATGTTGATTTTTTGAATAATCATTTAAATAAAAAGGATACAACATATCAGAATGCAGCCCCTTACCCCAAAATGCACTCAAAAAAGGACTAATTGAACAAACTCAATTGAATTGAGAGCAGGAATTTCATCCTATATAAACATGCGTATATGAGCGCTCACAGCCTAAACACAGGCGACGCTCTTCTGCATGATGGTAACCACAAAATTAAAAAACATTACAGAAACTACTCTAAATGTCCAACATAACTGAACATTAAACACTAACATAAACTAACAACATATTTCCCTTTACTGAAAAACACATAAAATAACACTTTAATCCCCAATGTTAAGTTGACTGAACACTTACTAAGTAAAGCTGACAATACTCAATTTTAGTAGAAACAACACAGTTAAATTACGTTCATGTAGTTACATGAGTTTTTTAAGTAATGTGAACAAGGGTGGTTTGAGTGAAACTAACAACAGTGAAAGTTCTTTTTTTTTGAGTGTAAGTGCCTCTGCCAAAACCGCATTTCTGTATTCTCCAAAAAGTTTACGCTGTATGTCCTACGCCTTCCCTATTCTACTTACGGAACGAACGCAGCACCAGTTACATTTTTAGATGTAACCGTAAGTAGAATAGGGAAGGCGTAGGACATACAGCGTAAACTTTTTGGAGAATACAGAAATGCGGTTTTGCCGGAGGCACTTAGAAGGCGAACGTTTGTTTATATGAAGTATACAGTTGTATTTTTTTCGATAAATGACTGACTTGATTTCACTAGATAAGCCCCTTATTCCTCGTCTGGTATCGTTTAAAGCCTTTTGAAGCTGCACTGAAACTGTAATTTTGACCTTCAACCATCTGGAGGCCATTGAAATTTTATTTAAAAGTGAACTAATCCTTTAAAGAGAGCACATTTTTATGACTGTTTCTTTTAAAAATGCACTTTTATAACTAAAATTTTTACTTTAAAATACATTTTGTTTAAAGAAGCTTGACACTTTCTTGATGTGTTGACTAAAGTACATATTTAAAATTCTCAACTGTAGTATGTTATTCGATATTACATTTAAATGAATATATTTAAAATTGTACTAAACTGCCAATTTATTGTTGCAAATGACATACAAGTTTCAATAGAAATGACATTAAAGTATATCTTAATTATTATAAATGCTTGTCAGTACATTCAGCAATACACTTTAAACATATTTCAAAGACAATAGAATTTTGAAATTACATATAAAGATTTCAGCTACATTTAATATAAATTTAAACTATAATATATTTTCATGCAATTAACTGTCCAAAAACATCACGTTCAGTTTCAAAGTACATTTCAGTAATAAGTACTCTTTTTAAAAGTTTGCTAAAGTTTACTTCTTTTTCACAAGGGTTATCAAGCTCAGTAGTATGGAAGCTTGTTATAAAAAATAAAAAAGGTGTAATTGCAGCTTTTTATCATGCAATTTTAACTTTTAATTTTTTTTCTCAGAATTGCATGATATAAACTCACAATTATGAGATAAAGTCAGAATTGCCACTTTTGTATCAGTCTTTTTTTTTTACCTCAGAAATGGACTTTATAACTCGCCATTGCAAACTTATATCCCACAATTCTGAGAAAAGAAGTCAGAATTTCCAGTTTACATCTCACAATTCTGAAATTATAACTCGCAATTGAGAGAAAAAAGTCAGAAGTGTGAGATAAAAAGTCGCAAATACCTTTTTTATTTTTATTTAGTGGTGGAAACAAGCTTCCATACAATAGTTCAACTCTGTTATGGGAAATTAATCCCAGTGATCTGTTTTTGTTTAACTCTGACAGCATCGCATTTGCTAATTGCGATATTAATGGCGATATTAAGCATTTTTGCACTGACCTTCAACCTTGTGACAGTCGACCCATGACTGTAAGGTGAATGTACAGTAACAGGTGTGATTGGTCATTTCACAAAACATTCCCTTTATAAGGTTGCCAATAATATGTACTGTAGAGGTTCCAGGTCGAAGGAATGAGAGATTCTATGACTGCTGCAAGGAGCCGTACCCAGATGTGACTTTCACTGTGGTGATGCGGAGACGGACGCTATACTACGGTCTTAATCTGCTTATTCCCTGTGTGCTCATCTCTACTCTGGCTCTGCTCGTCTTCCTGTTGCCTGCTGACTCAGGCGAGAAGATCTCTCTTGGTGAGCTACACACAGAATGACTCTGTCATCATTTTAAAATGTTAATGTGCACTTTACAAATCTGTAATTAGTTTGAAATGTCATGTTTTCCTAAATATCCTTGACTTGAATTTTTGGGAAGGAAAAACTGTTTCTACCTTCCACTCCTTTTGGGAAACCACCAAGACATTATCTGCTTTTCCACCGTCAAGCCAAACCATTCTCATTGCTTAAAGGAATAGTTCACCCAAAAATGAAAATTACCCCATGATTTACTCACTCTCAAGCCATCCTAGGTGTATATGACTTTAACCTTTCAGAGGAATACAATCGGAGTTATATTAAATAATGTCCTGGCTCTTCCAAACTTCATAATGGCAGTGAATAGAGGATGAGATTTTGAAGCCCAAAAAAGTGCATCCATCCATCATAAAAGTACTCCAGACGGCTTCGGGGGGTTCATAAAGGCCTTCTGAAGCAAAGCGATGGGTTTGTGTAAGAAAAATATCCATGTTTAAAAGTTTAAATACTAAAATAACTAGCTTCCAGTAAGGGCCGTACGCGAGTTGACTTGCACCACAAGAATAACCCCTGACGCGATGTTTGAAGCAGGAGTATCATAAGCTTTGACGGCTCTCGCTGTTCAAACAATTGAGGCTGTGCAACAAACTCAAGCTCCTCTTCTCTTATATCGAAATCCTCAGACATTTCTCTTTAAAAATTCCCATTTAGAGGTCACTCTTTCGCTGTAAATTGTAAATTGTCTGCCGGAAGCTAGTTATTTTAATTTTTAAAGTTTTAAATATGGATGTTTAATGCATCGCTTTGCTTCAGAAGGCCTTTATTAACCCCTCAAAGCTGTGTCGATATCTTTTATGATGGATGGATGCACTTTTTGGGCTTCAAAATCGCATCCTCTATTTACTGCCATTATAAAGCTTGGATATTATTTAACATAACTCTGATTGTGTTCTTCTGAAAGTCATATACACCTAGGATGGCTTGAAGATGAGTAAATCATGGGGTAATTTTTTGGGTGAACTATCCCTTTAACTGTTTCATTCGATTCCATATGGTTTCAATTTCCACTGTGGTTCTGATAATGGATTCCGCTTTGGAATGTAATACAAATCTGTCAGTTGTTGCCTTGATAATGAGTTTACAGATGGTATGAGATGTAAATGGGGTCTGCGTTTTGAAGCATGATCATATTTTTTTTTTTTTTTTTTTTTTTTTCATTTCACTCATATACTGCGCTTGGCCAACTACAGAGAAACTGGTAGCCAGGCAATAGACAAGTGACCAACCCTGAGCTGCAACGTCACTACACGCATTCTAGAATTCCAGGCCAAGCTCAAGTGGAAATATAACTGTAAACGTTCCTCACCGTTCTTTGAACTGTTTGGCCTAACAGTGGAAAAGCGCCTTTTGAAAGAAATGAAACACTTCACCTTTAAAAGGGGTTTATTATGGGAGCCTCACTCTTGTACTGCTGTAAATGGAAGTGCATAAATGTCACATTTGCCATTTTGAATCATTAATTTTATTTCTCACACTTCCTTTTTTTGCTGACTTAGTGAAATATCCACATTTAAACCAACATCATATGAAATTCATTTTGGCACAGGCGGCACACGATTTATGTCGGCATCCCTGTAAGCTACTGTAAGTGGCGTGTAGTGAGATTGATGGCTTACCAAAGATCGCTTCAGTGATTAATGCAGTTGGAGAGCTTTGAAGGCCAAATGCCTCAATTTATCTGGCCTGCAGGATTTATTTTAGAGGATGCTGTCGCACCGAGTGAGGGAGCGCTCTGGAAGAGACTGAACCCACCGCAGAACGCATTTTTTTTTTTTTTTCATTTTGTCATTCCTAAATGGTATTAGTGTGGTGAGGCTGCCAACATTACTTTCCACCGAGTGAGTCATTGGCCGTTGCTCTGTGAGTTACTCAAGATCAATACTCTAAATACCAGCAGTTAGCCGACTGTGTATGATACAGTACTTTTAAGTTTCACCTTATATAGCTCTGCTTATTTTCTGATCTAATTAGGGCACTCAATTATGTATTTTGCATTCTCTTGGGTCATCTTGACAGTAGCTACAGTATACTGGGGATAGTTGCTAGTTTTTTTACTCCAACTGAATATTTCTCATAATGACAGTTACTGTATAGTCAAATGTTAGAGAGATAGAATTCACAGAAATATAGTGTAGTGTACTCTAGCTGTTTGAAACACATATGTATATACATACATATATGTAGTTCAGTGAAACTCTAGATGGCACAGGCTGAAAATCTGCAAGCAGTCACATAATTACTACATGGCACAAGCTGATTGTCCTCTGCTAATTCTCCAGCCAACTTGCCTCCACCTCCCCAGCTCCACCTGCCTAGATCTGCTACGGGATTTACATATGCCTATTAATGCAACAGCATCATATCTTGCATGTTCACAGCAGCTTGTCTGTATCTTTTGGCAGTAGCAGCAAGTCCATACTTGTCCATGTCCATATGTGTAGCAGATTTAGTCCGCCAAGACCAAATACATTAACATTGTCATATCTAATATGCTAAAACTATTCAGAGTTACCACTAGCCCAAGTTTCCTCTCTTTATTTGTCTTCAGTGTTGTGATTTCATTTGAAAACTGTCACAGTGTTGGAGGGGGAGTAATATATATATATATATATTTTGATTGTCAGGGATCACCGTCCTGCTCTCATTGACAGTTTTCATGCTTCTGGTAGCAGAGATAATGCCGGCGACATCAGACTCTGTACCCTTAATAGGTGAGTCAAATTTGTAATGATGATTTGTGATCAAATAGTTTTGTACTTTCTAATAATTTATTTGGTTAAACCACTTTGCAAAACCTTTATTAATCACTGTAAAGGAGAGCTTTTGTATTGGAGTAAAACTGTGAGTTTGAAGCTTTATCTGTATAACATTCAGGAACACTTTTATGCGATGATTCAAATGACTCATTTGAACCAGTTCATTGATACACCCCATCTCAATAAAAGAATTTGTTCAAATAAACTTCACAACATTTCTGACCTGCCCTATTAGGCACTTGTTAAAAAGAAGTGCACTTCAAATCTTAACTACTTGCAGATAATGTAATATTAATGAAATAAAAGGCCAATTAAGTGTACTTAAAGAGTACACTCTAATGACTGTTTCTTAACACACTTTTAAAAAGTCCACTTTGTAATGTCTAATTATAAAAAAGTTTTACTTTAAAATACTTTTGTCATGTTTAAAGGTACTAAACTAACATACTAAATCATGTTAAGTACTTGACTTAGACTAAATTGCTAAAAAAAATTGCAACTTAACTGAAATTTAAGTGATTTCATAATCGATTAATTTTGGAACACTGTTATTTTCCATTTATTTTTGTTTTTGCTTTGAGACCATCTTTTTTGTATAAAGCACAATACAAATAAATGTAACTTGACTTAATTTTTTTGTCTTTAGTAGGTTTTTCTCTAGTTTGTTCATGTAATTCTCTCTATCCTCTGATTAGCTCAGTATTTCGCCACCACCATGGTGATTGTTGGACTGTCTGTGATAGCCACAGTCTGGGTATTACAATACCACTACCATGATCCTGATGGAGGAAAAATGCCAAAATGGGTGAGGCTCTTGTTCTTGCTTCTATTTCTATTTGACGTATAAACCCATCTGGTTGAATTTAGTAGTTTAATGTTTACTTCCATGTTTGTGTTTGGAAAACAGTGGTATATACAGGTTTCGTACACAAATTTACCAATAATTTTCCTTGAATTTTTCATGACACTTGAGGCAAATATTCATGTCCTAATGTTCCGTTTTTATGTATACATGTAAACTAAGAATAAAATGTAATTTTCTTTACATTTAAAAAAAAACCAAAAAACAAAACAATTATCTCACCTAAATTCTAAATATTTTCTCACTCTTTGTATTTGTGTTTTACAATGTTTTTTTTTTTTTTTTTTTTGCAAAAGCTTACAGACAGCACAAGGAAGCTTGATTTAAAATTTTGAATTGAATTTACAAACAGTCAGTAAAATATGAACAAATAAATTACAAGCAGTAGTACAAATATGTACAAAAGAATAAAGATAGAAATTAAAGTTCTTTTAGGTGGGCCTAACAGTAGTATTCAGGTACAGAAATACTACAGCAATTGAATAATCAAATGAAAAATAACACTAGAAAGTCTTCACTGTATATTAAAAAACATAAATTTACTGTAAATTGAAAACAGATTAATCCTTAAAGTTACAAAAGTTATTCATTCAAGAGCAGTGAGTGATTTTCTCTTTGACTTTTGTTGTTTGATCACCGTTAATGACACAGATGGCAGCATGTTTTTTAGGCTGCTGTCACTTTAAGAGTGAATGCATGGATCCAAGGCCGTTTACACCTGGTATTAAGATTTTGGTCAATTGAATCACAAGTGGATGGCGCTAAATACAGGTGTAAACATGGTTTAAAACGTTTTGAGCTTGTTCACTTTTGACCGCATCCAGAGATAGTTGAAAACCCATTCGACAGGATTACTTTCGTAGTCTAGACGCTCATGTGGTTGAATGTGTTCAGACAGCCTCAAAACCACCTACTCTACACCGACTGACCTAATGCCAAACATTATTGGAAGCGCTCTAGCCAGACAGGATTTAAACTTTGACGACTGAAAACCCAAGTTTGGTTTGAAGATGAAAAATGTACCAAGCACAATGTTCTCTCAACGTTCCTGATTTCTAACACGCATTCACAGCGTTTGGTGTGGACTTGCAGCTGTCAGAGCAGAAACGAAAGCTGATGCCCCATGTTTTTCCGTCATTTCTGGGCACATTCATATGTACATTGCATGAGCTTATTTTGTTCAATAGATTAAAAGATCTGAAAAAAAAAAAAAAACTTATATTTACCTACCCAAATACCCTCCCCTCAAAGAAATCAGGACAGAAATGTTTGAAAGTGGACAAAAGAGATGAATTAACACACCAGGTGTAAACAAGAATGCGTCTTCCTCCTCCACTTGTGATCCGATCGACCAAAACGCATCCTAATACCAGGTGGAAACAGGGCCCAATATACTAATACACACATGTTTTCTCTCTCAAATGTTTCCGTTCACTTAAGACATAATTGACTTTGTTAAAGAGGATACTTAAGAAGACTTAAAAAGACTTGCAAAAGATAAACTGATGCAAAACTTGCCCGACTGGGTGAGTGACAATTCTGTCAATTGTCCAGAGAGTGTGCAGCTCGCTTGTAGTGCAGCCATTTGTGCATCATAAGAGAGAGAAAGCAAGGGAGAGAGAAGACAAAATCAGGCCTGGAAATTGCTATTTTAAAACTCCACGACTTTTCATAAACATACAAACCCTGTATTTAACAGTTAATTTTCCCATTAGACCCGTGTGGTGCTGTTGAACTGGTGCGCCTGGTTCCTGCGGATGAAGAGGCCCGGCGAGGACAGAGTTCGCTCAGCTTGTCACAATAAGCAGCCGCGCAGCAGCTTCTCCAGCGTGGATCTGAACATCAGCACTGGAGCCGCACAGTCCACCAACGGAAACCTGCTGTACATCGGCTTCCGTGGAATGGACACTATTCACTACGCCACTTCACCAGATTCAGGGGTGATCTGCAGCCGGCTCGTCGCCGCAGGTGAGGAGGATGTGCTGCTCCCTGGGGCTCAGGCGTCTTCCGTTAGCAGCGGCCCTGGCGAAACTGACATCTCCAAAATCTTAGATGAGGTTCGGTACATTGCCAAACGCTTCCGGGACCAAGACGAGGAAGAGACTTTGTGTAACGAGTGGAAGTTTGCAGCATCTGTTATTGACCGTCTTTGTCTCATGGCCTTTTCCCTGTTCACCATTCTCTGCACCATTGGTATCTTAATGTCTGCCCCGAACTTCGTAGAGGCCATATCTAAAGATTTCTTCACCTGAGGCCTAGGCTCTATTGCAGTTATTTTTTACTTCTCAGAGCCTCTTAAGTGTGTAACAATATATTTCTTTTATAGATTAACTCTCTAAAGTTTGACATGAAGGAAATGGTTCACCCAAAAGTGAAAATTAACTGGTTGTATTTGTATGGGAAAATTGTATGGGAAAGAGCAGCATGAACATTCTGCTCAACATCTCCTTATATATTTCACGCAACAAAGAAAAGAAAAGGTGATTAATGAAATGATGAACTGTTCCTTCTAGACTGGTCTCAACAGATGTTTTTATGTGTTTGTGTAGTAGTGGCTCTATAAATTGACGTATTATTGTAGTGTGGACCAGAGACAAGACTGTAGCCTTAAATGCACTTTATAAAAGCTTATTTTTTGTTTCTGGTTGTTATAAGTTTAACTATTTGCTTCACAAAATCAACATGCATCTATGAGTTTCTGTATTGTTGTATCTGCATCATGATTCATCTTTAGTAATCACTGCTGTTTTTATATCTTCACGTACATGTCATTATTCCAGTATAGTAATTACTGGTAAATCAGTCCATGTATGTGATGATATGAAGGTGGAGATTTCTAAATATATTTCTTTCAAAATATTGTACAGTATAATGACAAATAAACATATTTTTGTAGGTTGAATCTGTGTTTCTGGGTTGTCTCGTCTTTCCGTCTAACTTTGTTCTCATCTTGTTTGGTGTCTAGATAGGGAGTAATGCCTCCATCTGGTGGCTGGTAATGAAACGGTGTAAAATGAACACATTGCAAAAGCTGCATAGTTTTGGGACACAAATGTAGAGTTACACACTGCAGGACTGTGGCAGACATTACCATATGCCTTTTTGAATTTTTTAGATGTTATTTTTGTGTCTGTGTGCTTTCTCTCTCTCTCTCTTACCATATATCCAGCTTAAATTTAAAGTAATCCAATTAAAATCTAGAAAAAAGTTTTATGTCGTATTTAAACTTATATGCAGTATAAATTGGTTCTTTCATAGTTGACTAAATAAGTAAATCCGATGAAATTATGTTGGATATACATTTACATTTATTCATTTGACAAACACATTTATCCAAACCAACTTACAAATAAGGAACATCACAAACAATGAAGCAACAATATTTGCAGTACACATTGGCAAGTTTTAATCTATAGTTTACTACACAAGATTTTGTTTATGGTTGTGGGTTTGTTAAAGGCACAATATGTAAGATTTTTATATTAAAATATTCAAAAAACAATTGCATAGTGTTATATACTTCGTTCAGCTGTGTACTTACATTATCCTGAATGTTTCCAAGAATTTGTAAATTCTGAGAAATTCACAATTTTTAATAGCGCCCGTCCCTCCCTTGTCACTTGTCGCCTGTCAATGACGTAATATCTGCGTTATCCCTGGTTTCCCCTTGTACTGCATAGTAAACATGGCAACAGACGCGGACAGCTGCGTAACGTCTAGCGGCACATTGTTGTTTCGTTCGAACATTATGGACCATGGCAAGCAAACTTTGGGACAAAAGGAGGAATAAAACCAGGATCAATATCGGCGTGGCGTTTCAGAGATGGCAAGAGCTTTGCAATAAACTTTGACTTGACAGAGACACCGCTCTTGCACGTTATTAGACAGGTAAGCAAATGTACATAAGACGAATCAATGTTATATAGCTCAACACGATGAAATGTTAGAATATCATCATTATGATATTCTTTTTTTTTTTGAACAATGTGTTTATTGTTTTTAATTATACATGACAGGTAACAGGGAAACACATTTCCAATTTGTCACAGTTATTTCCCACCCCAACAATAGAACACATCACTCGTTCCTCCCATATAGAAATACACAAAAGTCTCAAACAAGAAACAAACTAAATGCAAAACAGCTATCACAGGGTACCCAAAAACCAAATATACATTACTGTACTTTACACATAAGTTACATTTTCCTGCAAAACACAAAACAGAAACTAACAAACACTCATACAAAGTTACATCTCCTGTAATAAATAACCAATATTATTGTTGTTAATGTAGTAGTTAAATGGCTTCCATATTTCTTCATATACACCCATTTTTAGAGATCGACCGATATGGGTTTTTCTATAGCCGATGCCGATGCCGATTTTTAGAGGTCAGGGTCAGCCGATGGCCGATATGTGCTGCCGATTTTTAGGGCCGATATCTTGAAGTTTTCCCCTTCATTTGCATGCTAAAATGTCACACTAATAACAAGTGGATGCACAACATTTCTAAACTTAAACATTATTTATTGAACACTGACTTGAACCATCTCTCGAATCTTAATCTTTTTGTGCACTGCACTGTATTAAAATAAAATATTTATCCAAAGTTAACCAAACAAATCAATAAACTGACCAAGTATTAAATATATAAAACAGGTAGGCTAATATAAACAAAATCTGTCAATCATTTACATAATTTTTAGAGCATTTATCAAGCAGAATTTTGTTGGAACATAAATGTAAACTTAAACATTTAAATAGAATAAATACAACTTTATAAATAAAAATCAATTAAAAACGTTGTCATGTTGCACAGCCTTGTATGCATGAACAGTTCTAAACTTTTACCGATTTCTGACATTCTTGACGGTTAACGTTAGACAGGTTTAATGAGGATAATTGTGCGGCATATATATATATATATAGTCATTGGTCGGAACATATCACTTTATTAGTCTGATGTCCATTTTTATTACACAGTTGATGGAAACACACGCAGATGCGCATATTCTTGAGCTGAATTTCATTAATTCAAAGTTGGATGGAAACCCGGCTATTGTCTGCATCAAACCATGCTTCCGAACAAATGTCATACACTTCATGCGCAGTGGCGTATAGCGCAAATCCGCACGGCCCCCCCGCTATGGCGAGCCGAAAGTTTCAACCAAGAAGGGGAGCCAATGGATATCACACAAGAAGCAACGTGCAAACTTGGCGGAAGAGTTATGCCGGTAAAAGATCAACCTCGGTCAGTATTCAAAGTGAAAGTAAAAGTGACGGAGCTGCCTGACGCTGCAGTAACGAAGCGTTTTCCCTCAGAGTCGATTTTCAACATAACATGCTGATAACGGTAGCCTATATAACTGTCTTAATTTATTCCATTATTTATCTTGTGGCCCGTACATATTGAAAGAAATGAGAAGAATAGTATTAAACAGCTTGTTTTAAAATGTTTAAAACATTTTCAAAGAGGAGCTGATAGTCTAATCTTTTATTATCCTCACAGCACGTCAGTTATGCGGTGATGCGCTGTGAAAAATAACACAGGGCTGCCCGCGGACATGCCTGGCTTTAAATCGGCGCTACTAAACACAGATATCGGCCGATGCAGATATATTAAAAAAGACAAATATCTACCCATTTTGTTCTTAATAAAATATGTTATTTTTTCCATGGCCATACACTGCGTCATGGCCTTAATCACGCTCCAATAACTGGAGGGTCAGGCCTTTTCCAGCTTAGAGCTATCATTCTTTTATCTTGTAATATAGCATAATCTATAAATTTACTCTGCTGAGGATTTAGTTTAAGGTCCTTTGGATATAAATGTAACAGAATCATTTTTGCATCTAGAGGAATATTCAAGGATAAAATTATCTTTGTAATATTAATCACTTCCACCCAAAAGTCTCTAATAATATTGCATTCCCAAACACAGTGCACAAATGATCCTTGAGCCTCTCTGCATTTAAAGCATGTATCAGGAATATTTTTATTAAACCTATTTAGTTTGATAGGAGTTATGTAAGTCTGCATCAACCAGTTATATTGAAGTAGTTTTAGGCTAACGCTACCTAACTGTTTCTGAGAATTTTTACAGACTTGTCTCCATTCATCCTCAGAAATATCCTCATTCAATCCCACCTTCCATAATTCAAGTTTCGGAGTTGATGATTCAGTAGACCCTGATGCAAGCCAGTTATAAAAAACTGATATTAATCCTTTATTATTACATTTTTTAGTAATTAATTCCTCCAAAGAAGAAAGTACTGGCAAGTTTAATGAGTGGTTCTGCATAGAAAGAACAAAACTCCTTATCTGTAAGTATTTAAAGAAGTGTTTTCTTGGAATTTTATACTTAGTAGATATCTGTTCAAATGAATCATTATGATATTCTAATGTTGATCTAGCTTACTGTTAGTCTCATACAGCCAACAAACTAATACACAGAATAACAATACAACTTTCAACACACTCAAATGCAGTTTTAGAAAGTGTGTAAGTTGAGACCAAGTAAAACAGCGCTGCGTTACCTCACAATTTTAATTTGTCAAATAAACTGACCTGTATTAGTCGTGTTTTAGCACTTACGAGCAGTTCGGTAGAATGAAATGTCCTCATTCCTTTCTATCCCCTGGGACTCGTGTGTGGCACTGATATCTGTCTGTCATTATCAATCACACCCGTGATTCTCGGCCACGCCCTGCTTCATACCACAGTCATGTTAAAAACATGAATGCATTCACTCATGCATAAACATTATTTCCCCATAAACATTATTAGATCCATCGGCATGACGACAAGTTCCATGATTCCACGCTCATTCACTGCATCATCAATCTACGCCTTTGTTATTGTTTTGAAGAGTTAGTGACCCCTAGCGGGGAAAAAAATACATATCGTGCCTTTAAGTGTTTATTGAAGCTGTTTAATGAAAGTGGAGGAATTTAAATGTTGAAGCTACTATTCGTAGTTTAGCTAGCATAAAAGTGAAAAGAACACTTGAACATACAATGTTGTGCAATTTAATGTGTATTTTTAAATCTGAGTTGGCCCAACTTAAAAATATTGTACAAATTTGCACATCACAATTTAAAATCACACATCCTAACCCTAAATTTAAACAAAAGAAGTAATGATTATATTCTAGTTTTGAACTAAAAAAAACCTCCGTAGAATTATTGTATTAGAAGAATTATATTAGAATTCTTATTATTAGGACAGTAATTTCACCTTTGACACAACTGACCCAAACTCACCCAAAACATTTCTGTTGAAAATATTCGAAAAGTAAAAATAAAGTGACCAACGGGTATTAATTTGGCTTATACGTTTAATTAAAAGTAGATGGGCCTACTTTTAATTTCTAAATTTTTTGTTAGATGCTTTGACTTTTGAGTAAAACAAAGTACCTGTGCTTTAACCTAACTACAGTGCACAGAAATGAGTACACCCCCTCTAAACAAATATATTTTCTTTATGATCGCTAATACAATTCATGGAAAGATGGCAAAACTAAAATGTATTAAACATATACATAATAAAAACTGAGAAATATGTCATTAATAGCCATAAAATAAGTAAATTAGCCAATTTTGTTTAAATTAAGGATTGCAGAAATGAGTACACCCTATATTTAATTCAGCAAATGTACTGCTCTGACCCTTCTTGGCACGGAGTGTAGAAGTTCATGACAAATTGTCACATCTGTCCTGATTAACTCCTGGATGATGAGCTCTTTAAATGCCCTGATCTTTATGGTTAGTGTTGCTCAACTCGTCTCTACAGAATCCCCCACAGGCGCTCAAGAGTGTTAAGATTGAATGCAATACATGTGCACAGAAGGTTTTTCACCATGGGAGAATGCATATCCTCATTGTCATGTTGAAAAAATCCCCAATGCAGGGAATGAGGAAAGGGTAACATCTTCTGTTTCAAGTTTGTGTATTAAATTACACGGTGGTGTGGTGAATTCATGACAGCATTGATAAAGCACAACTCCCTCACACCCTCAGCACTCATACATCCCTATATAAGAGCTTTACTACCACTGAACTTTACTGTGGGAACCAGGCACTTCTCACTGTACTCCTCCTCTAGCAACACCAGAACATTTTGGATGCTGTTAGATCCAAAATGATTGATTTAGTCTCATGAGACCAGAGTATTGATTCCCAGAATCTATATTTTGTAAATATGGGCTTTGGAAATGGCTAACTGACTTTATTGTGCTTTGGCTACAGTAGTTAGTTCCAGTGAGAACAGCAACCATGCATGTCATTTCTGCAGGCTGCATCTTACTCTGTGAGATAAACAGTCACTCTTTTCTTAGCGTTTGCTGGCTCTGAGACACTCACTTGGTATTTCTCCTGCTCTTTGTCTAACAAAAAAATCCCTCATCACTAAAATAAATTGTTTTTGAATTTCTGTGATCATTTTGCTATATTTTCACACTTAAAACAATGATTTGGTAATCCTCTTGTACCACTGTCCTCTTTTGTGCTAGGAAATAAGTCTCCTGACAGTTCTCTCCCAAGTGCTTCCATTGTTGTTAGCATTAAGTCTGCACTTTTATAACACTTTTAATTGTCAAGAAATTACTTCTCTTTAAGTGGTTTGGTTCAACATACTTACCTGTTGATCAAACTTTGCTTTAAACTTACACCAGAAAATTTTTATTTCATTTTATTTAGTAACTTTTAAGAGGGTGTACTCATTTTTGCTACACAACATTTTATCACCTTGATAAGAAAATCTTATTTTCCAGAATAATTTTGACATGCTTCTTTGGTAATTGATTAAGCAGACTTGCTGGAACATTATATTGCTAAAGAACCCTAACATGTCTTCTAAGTAATTGAGTAATGACTTTCAGAAGTTTCAGAGGGGGTGTACTCATTTATGCTACGTGCGGAACAATATATCTTTTACACCCGTGATACTTATAGATCACACAATTTCACTGATGATTTCTCAATAACCCTGAACCCAGGATAGAGAGGCTCAGTGAATGTGGTCTGTTCTCTGTGAATGAGGGTCATTGAATCAGAGACATTGTAGAAGGACAGAGTTCCTGCACTGTGATCCACATACACACCTATACAGGAGCTGGGCACTAGAGGCAGTTTGGTCTCTCTGTTATTGTGGTAAAATGAGCTATTCCAGGGATTACAAGACAGTTTCCAGGACTGACCATTACATCCCAGCAAACATGCATTAGCTGTTCCTTTTCTGCTGATGCCCTTATATGCCACTGATATACCCACACCACTGCTCAGCTCAACCTCCCAGTAACAGCGTCCACACACTCTCTCTCTCTACACAACACCTGCTCCCAATAATCAAATCGGTCTGGATGATCAGGATACTGGCTGAATTTGTTAGTGTAAGTAGCCATTCTGTTCCCTTCAGACAGGCTGAGTTTTTTGTTCACCGTGTTTGGATCCAGAGTAAAGCGACTATGGTCTAATAAAGGTAAAAAAAATAGGATGCTTTAGAGAAAAAAGTTGAGACCATTGTGTCTCACTGATATTGATGGTACAAGAATGAATGTGTATGTGTTATTGGCCACAGTTGCTGTTTTTTAGTTTAGTTTAGTTGCCTGTGTTTTAACATGTGTAATGTTAAATGTTCCAAACAAAGATTTTATTTATTTATTTTGAGGACCAATAATACAGAAATGTCCTTAAAAAAATGACAATGGGCTCAATAATATGACAGTCTGAATTGGAAAACTGATATTTTGTAAATGCATTAACAACAGCAGAACTGTGATTTACCAGTTTATCTCATGACAAACTCTAAATCAAACATTGTATTAGCAAAAAAAAGCGAAAGAGTGTTTGACTGGACATCAATAGAAGATATGGAAGTCTCTTTTTTCTCATCTCTTTTTTGGCCTCCCTACACTCTAAAAAATGCTGGGTTAAAAACAAACCCAGTGATTGGGTTGTTTTAACCCAGCATTTGGGTTAAATGTTTGCCCAATGTGCTGGGCAGTTTTATTTAACTCAACTATTGTTTAAAAATTACTATATGTCTGGCTTAAAATGAACCCCAAATATGTTGGAAATTAAAAATCAGACACATAATTACTAGAGACAACAATAATAATCAAAAGGTGAATATTTATTAATAACCAATTGAATAAATTGTTTATTGTTTAATTATTATTCATTTTGAATCATATTAATACATTTCGGGTTCATTTTAGGTAATACAGTAATTTTTTAACAATAGTTGAGTTAAATAAAACTGGGTTAAAACAACCCCATCACTGGGTTTGTCCATTTTCAACCCAACACTTTTTTAGAGTATATGATGATTACTATATGGTTAGTTGCATTTAATTTTTTATATTCAGCATTGTCCCCCCCCCCCCCCCCCCCCCAGCTTATCAGACATGTGACATTTTTGAGCCACTATTTTAGAGCCACTGAAATATCTATCTTTCTGTGTTTGTATATATTCAAATGAACTTACACTGGAGGAACTCTTCCCTGGTCTTGGGTTCAGGAACGGGAATAATCTGGATGTGGTTCACTATGAAAATCAATAAACAGTAGACATTTATGTACAAAAAATAATAATAATGAACATGAATGTTATATCAGTTTCCGTCACAACAACAATCACAATCTTATGACTAATTATCCTTAATAAACCAACAACAAGCAATATCCTTTCAACATATGAAATGTCTCGGGTTACTTGACTGCAACCCTGTTCCCTGATAGAGCGGGAACGAGATGCTGCACTTTGTGCTTTGGGAACAGCTTTGCGTGACCATCTGTGAATACTAACACAGGGCAAAGGCATGTGCTGAGTGCTTCATGCCCTTTCTAAAAATCCATGTTTATGGTAAGTCACACGCTGAACGCTTCGTGCACTTTCAAAAATCCATGTTTATGGTAAGGGTTAAGCACTGCGGCTTCATTCCCTTTCTATGTGGCTCAGACCCCGTTTCCTCACCTTGGGTCCCACTCTGAGTGCGTTGACATTGCAAGATGCTAACAACAGACACTTCCCGTACGGGCTGGGGAGCGGTCTTAGGTGGCCGTCCAGACCAAGGGATATGGTGAGGTAATTATCTCGATTGGCAAATCAATTGCCTAAAATTGATGGCTGTATTTCTGGCCCTGAAGTACTTCCTCCAGCAGTCAATGGGTTACCATGTCCTAATGCGGGTGGACATCACTGCGGTAGCCTCTAATACAAATCGCAAGGGTGGTTTGCTTTTGCGCCATCTGAACAGGCTAGTGCAGCTTCTTTGGGTTCAGGACAAGTTCCAGATATCTCAATGTGGGAGCATTTCTACTGTCCAGACAGTGCATATCGATGAGGGAGTAGAAAACTCCACCCCAAGGTAGTAAAGCAAATCTGGTTAAGATTTTATGAAACTGAGATATGGATCGCTTCACCTCCCAACAGACAGCGCAATGTCCCCTCTACTTCTCTCTGATTCATCCCTGGGTCTAGATGCATATATGGCAGAATGCGCTTGTATGTGTTTCCTCTGGTTTCTCTGCTCCTGGGAGTTCTAGCCAGAGTCACCAACAAGGGTCTTGCCTCTTTCTGATAGCACCGTGTTGGCTGAACAGAGTATGGATCTCGGAGATTATCTCTCCTCAGCGACTCGCCTTGGGCGCAGGGGACAATATTTCATCCCCGGCCCGAACTGTAGAACCTTCATGTTTGGCTCCTGAGGGGTACCAAATGAAGGACACTAAGTGCTAGGGCTCCCTCCACTAGAAGAAGATTGGTACAGTTCTGGTGGGGCTTGTGCCTTATCAGCAGGCACATGCCCCGCCCACTCTCAGGGTTTATGTGGCCGCTTTATCAGCTTGCCACCCCTTGATTGACTGGGTGCCACTGGGGAAACATCCTCTGCTCGCCTTCATTCGTAGGGTGAGGTGGCTGAGGCCTCCTGTTAGAACAAAGGGACTTGGCCATAGTCCTTGAACGTCTGGTTCAGACCCCCTTTGAACCATTAGAGTCAGCTTATGACAAGCTTCTAAACTCTGAAAATGTTTTTTCTTATGGCTATCACTTTGGGGAATTGGGGATTTGCAGGCTCTTGTCTATCTCACCATCTTGCTTAGATTTTGCCCCAGGAATGGTGAAAATGATCTTGCATCCTCATCCTGACTACCTGCTTAAGGTTCCTTTCTCAACCAGCCATCCGGTCACTCTTGAAGCCTTCTGCCCTCCACCGTTCACAACGCAGAATCAGGAGAGACTTCACATACTGTCCAGTCTGTGCTCTTCAGGCCTTCGTCCACCACACTTGCCAGTGGCATAAGTCAGAGCAACTCTTCATCTGATATAGAGGTCAAAATAGGGGGGCAAACAAGCAAACAATGTCAAATTGGGTGAGGGATGCCATTGGTCTAGCCTATGAGGCGTCCGGTCAAGCTTCGCCTCTAGGAGTTGGGGTTCATTCCACCAGGGGTGTTGCAACAAGTATGTGATGCGGCAGGTTGGACCTCTCCGCACACATTCATAAGATTTTATAGTTTGGATTTTCATGTTAATCCGGGCTCTCACGTCCTTGAGTCAACATTACAAGCTCATGTCTAAGACCTTTTGCATGCTTGTGAGCACACACACTACACAACCGTAAGGGTTCCAGACATCCACAGTGCGGTGGCATAGGTATTCTCGTTCCCAAAGCGCAAAGCGCAGCATTGAGTGTAGCTTTTGAAAGTGAACATCTCGGGTTATTTGACTGTAACCCTGTTCCCTGATAAAACGGGAACGAGATGCTGCAGTTCATTGTCACACTGATGTCCATTTTGGACCGTTCCAGGACCATTCTTCAGACAGAGTGATACCTGAAGATGTATCTGTGGCACATCTAATTATAGCCTTAGACGAACACGCATTACTATGACTTTACCGTCTGAGGCTGTCAAGTTCAATGTCAGTTTCATTGACGTGTTAAGGCAGGAACACACCAAGCTGACGGTTGGCCGTCGGGCAGTTTTCACAGTTTTCACAGTGTTCCGCACCGTCGGCTGAAGTTGGTCCACATCAGCTTTTTTTGGCCGATTCGACATGTTGAATCGCCGTCGGAGCTCGTCGGTCTGTCGGGCCACCTGATCATGCTGATTGGCTGTTCAGCTACTGCCACCTGCTTGTACGGAAAGACATTTCATCTTACGCAGGCGCAGAATGGACGTGCTACTTGGCTGTTGGCTGTCGGTTTGGTGTGTCAGGGCAACTTTGGACCCACCACACCAAGCCGTCGCCGACGAACTAGTGGCGACTGCGGGGCTGCCGACATGCGCCAACCCCGCAGTCGCCACTAGTTCGTCGGCGACGGCTTGGTGTGTTCCTGCCTTTATACACAGTATTCACAGATGGCCATGCAAAGCTGTTCCCAAAGTGCAAAGTTGAGTGTAGCTTTTGAAAGGGAACATATAATGTTCTGGAAGCTTATTTATTGTGCACATGTCTTTTGCACGTCTCTTTACATTTGATAATAAAAAGAAAAATCCAACAATTTCAACATTTCATGCAATCAGTTTTCTTGTGATGTAAGTTTTATTTATATATATATATATATATATATATATATATATATATATAAAAATGTGTCTGCATTTTCCAAAGGCATCGTAAGCCAGAGTAAATCATTGAGACCGTTGGTGTTGTAAGGCTGAAAGAACCTCAGATACTTTGATCTCCTGAGATATGGACAATACAAACACACACAGTACAGGCAATTGTCTCCACACCTCACAGAGTGAAGATGTGGGGAAACTTCTTTCCCTCTGTCCTTCCTTTGTATTTGTTCCTTCTCTCCCACTTCCTTCCCATTACATATTCTTCTCTTCACTCATTACCTCAAAATGATTATATTAAAAAATATAATGTTCTGTGTTAATGCGCTTGAATTAACCATCATATTTGGCATCATTTGAAATGTCTCATTGTGACTGTACCAATAGTCTCTTGTCCAGAGAGATAAACCAAAGGTAATGCAAGTTAGTGAGTTTAGAAATACTTTGCTTACTGTAGAGGGTGTGCCCTTAGGGTACATTAATGTACCCTATGGGTTGATTAATGTATATTAAAATTGTTAGTTCATGCCTCCATTTGGAGGATGTTTTGTCTTGGTCTTGGAGTATTTAAAGTTTTTCAAAAGGCTCAGAGCGATTCTGTATCGAGATTAGTCTGTAATGCTGAATGTCCTCTGAATTATGTATTTTTCTGAGGTCAGGTATGCATCTTTTACTCTTTATTTCTGAGCATTTGATGTTTTGTATTGATCAACTTTGAATTAATTATGAAATTGGAATGATACATTTACCTTACATTTGAATTTATTCTGACTTACTCTGAAATTATTAACCCTAGTGAATTACATTGTATCCATTGTTACCGCAAATTTGCGTTCAGGTTAGTAACAGACTAAAGTTCAGTTTTGAGTTGAGCATAGGGCATGCCAGCTGAGATTATAGAGCTCTGACTAACACTTGGCACTGGTTCAAGACTTCAAGTGCACTTAGACTGTAAAGGCTAAAAAGGGAATTTCTGTTTAGGACAACAGAATGTTGATCGACCAACCTAAATAGTGTGAGCCTTACCTCTGTTTAATAATGTTACTCTAGATAGATGTACATGGGAAACCATGGCATGACCACTAAAGCTACAATCAGAGTGGGGAAGCACCTCCCAACATTTACTTTAATTCACTGATCTGATGGCGGACGAATATGGACAATGATTCCGGCACTGGAGGAAATTTATCTACTTCAAACTTGTCAGGCAGTCAGTGATATCCATTTACAATATAATAATTGTGGGGAGTTATGGAAAGTTGTGTTGTTCATGTTTGCATGAACTCACAACATAAACAATATCCGGAGCACACAGGTAAAGCTGTTTTCTCACATCAGTCTGCTGGCAACAACTGTTAAATTAGCCAGAAACCGCTGCCTGTTTTCCGTTCCAGGACGGACTTTCTGACAATCAGAGAATGTAATATTGGTCAGGTTATATCTATAGTAGTGGTTGTGACCTCTGAGATAGTACTGCTTTATTCAAGTGCATACGGATCTATGAGGACTACACAAAATATTTTTAGAGAGAGAAAGCATAGGAGCGGCCATCTAAATAGTAAAGTCAATGACCTCTGTCTAGTGACCAAGACTGGCGAGTTTGTATCTGCATAAAAGAACAGCTGGCACAAGACCCTGAGTGACATTGGTATCCAAATGAACAAGTACAATGAAAGTAAAGAGTTAAAAAGAGTAATTGAGTGTCTAGATTATTATATAAATGTCAATAATCAATTGGCATTCTAACCCAAATTCGAGACTGTGATAAAATGGAGTCACATAAAAGTTTATTTGGAATAAAACTACTTTGTGCACTGAAAAGACACAGAATATACATGAAAACCTTTACCCGCTCTATGGGAAACTGTCACTGGGCCATTTGGGTGGGCCTTGCAGTGTCAATGGTTTCTACGATCTACTTAGACTTATGATGGTTTTGTAAAATGTTCATGTAAACACTCACTGACTGATGTAAATGTCTTATAGAGTACTTTGTAATTTCACCTTTGTACTTGCTTGCACATTGACCTACTGTATTTCTGAGAGTTAATACACCATGCAGTACTTTACCTCTACCAGACATAATTTTTATCTCCTCTTGGCAGAAATCCTCAAGTTTCTTTCTCAGATGAGAGACAGATTTTTGTACATTATCAAAGGAGAGGAGAGAACTAACAGTGATGTTGGGTGAGTCCGTAGGCAGGACAGAGAGAGACTGGAAACTCTACGGACACACAAACAACAGAGCAATTTCACATGAAAAGTGTAAAAGGTCATGCTCACTAAGCATCCAAACTCACATGTATCAATAGCTTAACACGTTCAATCTGATGGGCCATTTCTCAATACACATTTTTTTCTTTCTTAGCATGTTTCATTTACAAACTTCTTTAAAAATGTAAACGCCTTAGTCTGGCTATCACCAGACCAAGCTCAATTTAAAATTGAACATTGGTCTGGGGAGTCTGTATGTATTTCCTACTGCACAAGAGGCGTGATCAACGAGCATTAGTCACGCAATTGGATAGTCCTTCAACCAATCAGATCAACGATTCGGGTGACGTACTTTGCAGAGCGATGCGAAAACTCCATGTTTACCGTGTGTCTCAATCAGCTCCCTAGTTCAATAGTCAGGGCACTGATCAGGGAATCAGCCACATTCACTTTCATGATATACTGATTCACGACCTAGGGAGCTGATTGAGACGCAGGTTCAGTTTGTATTGGTTTGTAGCTTTGATCCGCGGTTTGCAGAAGCAGCAATGGCATCGAGCGATTTTTGCAGGTTGTGCAAAAAAACATGAAAGTGATCGGTATTTACACCCACTCGAGCAATTTGTTTGCTAACTAAAGAAGTCATTCAGCATCGTCGAGAGTATAAAGGCGACTCTGATACTGTTCTGGTTCCGTGTAAATGAACGCGGAATATAGCCGCCCTAAACTACGTCATTGTCATGACAACCAAAAAGAATTCCAGTCAGCTCAGGCGGTGCGAGATTCAACAAGCAGGGAGACGAAACAGAGCAAATAATAAAAAATATTGTCTACCATCAAGGGGCATTGAAGTAAAAGAGTCTTGTACTCACATCGTGAAGCAAATCATTGTGTGTCATTAATCGCTGTTTGTAATCTTCCTATGAAGAGACTGTCGGATCAACGCTCTGCTACATTTCTCTCAGATAAGGTAAATGTTTAACACAATCTGCGTCACTGTGATTGTTATTTTGGAGTGACGGGTAGATCAGATAGAGTTTGAAAGCTGCTTGCCGTCGCTTCTCTATCGTCATCGTGTTATACCCGCCAATAGCGAGCAAGGTGGATAAGCCAGTCTGTGATTGGTTCCCGCAAAAGTGTAACAGGAGCAGTAGAAATGAATGCACGGGTTTCCAGACTGAGTTGCCGAGCGAAATCAAATCGCCGGCAGGTCAGGCTGGGTTTACCCAGACTATAAACGCCTATCATTCGCTGTGATTACTTCGCCACAGTTGCCAATCAGTGACATGATTACAGAATGAGATCACACGGCATCACCTGACTAAATTCCTGACATTACAATTGTCAAAAGCTTTACAAGACATTATTAAAGATCACTGACCCATTTATGAGAGCTCTTGTTACCTGGAGGAACTGGATGTCCTCTGCATGTGAAATCTCCTGCAGCTCAGCATCTCTCCTCCTCAGATTAGCAATCTCCTGCTCCAGTTGCGTCAGGAATTCTTCAGCTTGACTCACTGCAGCCTTTTCCTGATCTATTATGAGCTGTGTTACTTCAGAGCATCTTCTCTCAATAGAGCGGATCAGCTCCGTAAAGATCCTCTCACTTTCCGTCACTGCGGTCTGTGCAGAGCACTGTTAGGACAAACATTGGTTCATTACTACCTCAGCTCTAACTGGGTTACCCAAACTGGGCTTCAGTGCTACTGAAAGTGGTCCAGGCTCTTCACTGAATGATTGGAGGAGAGTTTGGACTGGGTCTGAAACAGCTCTTCCAACTGCCAGCAGTTGTCCTTCTAAAAACTCACCTTATAAGACTCCACAGCACTTCTCAGCTCCTGAAGATTTTTCTCCTTCTCCTGGATTCTCTGCTGGAATTTTCTCAGAGTCTCCTTAAAGTTTTTCTGCAGGACAAAAGAAAGAGAGAAAGAAAGCCAAAGCCAAAAAGTTACCATGACATACATTTAGTTGTGCTATTAGTTGTGATTGTGAACCCCTATATGATAATCTTTGAAGATGCACGTATTGGTCATTAAGAATTAGTATCAGAATTAACCAAAGTCAATTCATACCTCTTTCTCTTTCCTCTGTACTGCAACCGATACAGTGTCGTGATTTTTATGTTCATCCACCATACACAGCACACAAATAAACTGCTGATCTTTATGACAATAAACCTCTAAAATCCTATTATGCTCATGACAGATCATCTCCTGGATTTGTCCTGTGGCATCAGTTATTTTGTGTTGCTTTCCTGAACGAAATTCCTCATGACGTTCAAAATGACTTTGACAGTAAGACTCCATACACACAAGACAGGACTTGACAGCTTTGTACTTTCTTCCAGTACAGACATCACACTCTACTTCTCCAGGTCCAGCATAACACTGAGCAGGAACCACAGTTTGGAGTTTTAGCTTCACCAGTTTATCTAACATTTCGGCAAGCACCACATTTTTTCCTAAGACTGGTCTTGGAGTGAAGGTCTGTCTGCACTGGGGGCAGCTATAAACTTCCTTCTGTTCATCCTGATCAAAGCAGCTTGTAATGCAGCTCATACAGTAACTGTGTCCACAGGAAAGGGTCACTGGAACCTTCAGTAGATCCAGACAGATTGAACAGCTGAACTGGTCCTGGAAAAAAGTAGTCTCCGCCATTTCACTGCAAGTACACATGGATGAAGAGCGACAAACAACAGTTCAATAACACTGAAGTTTTAGTTTCTCTCAAATATCACCTGATATACTGGTTCTGTGTTGGTGAGGCAAAATGGGTGTGTCTTTAATGATTTTCCAGTTGAAGCTGTTCTGCAATCAAATTTGGCACTTTGACTCAGTACAGAAGGAGCTTTGGAACGCCAGTGTGGTGAAGAAGATTTGACTAAAAGGAAGGAAAGTTAATTAAATAGACAAAGGCTGCATACAATGCACAACATAAATGAGTACACCCCCTCTGAAACTTATGAATGTCAGCAATTACTCAGTTACTTAGAAGACATGTTAGCGTTCTTTAGCAATATAATGTTCCAGCAAGTCTGCTTAATCAATTGCCAAAGAAGCATGTCAAAATTATTCAGTAAAATAAGATTTTCTTATCAAGGTGATAAAATGTTGTGTAGCAAAAATGAGTACACCCTCCTAAAAGTTACTAAATAAAACAAAATAAAAATGTTCTGGTGCAAGTTTAAGGTAATGTTTGATCACACTGGACAATGTTTGAACAGGTAAATATGTTGAACCAAATCAAAAGAGTGACTGTTTATCTCACAGAGTAAGATGCAGCCTGCAGAAATGACATGCATGGTTGTTGTTCTCACTGGAACTAACTACTGTAGCCAAAGCACAATAAAGTCAGTTAGACATTTCCAAAGCCCATATTTACAAAATATAGATTCTGGGAATCAATACTCTGGTCTCATGAGACTAAATCAATCATTTTGGATCTAACAGCATCCAAAATGTTCTGGTGTTGCTAGAGGAGGAGTACAGTGAGAAGTGCCTGGTTCCCACAGTAAAGTTCAGTGGTAGTAAAGCTCTTATATAGGGATGTATGAGTGCTGAGGGTGTGAGGGAGTTGTGTTTTATCAATGCTGTCATGAATTCACACACCACTGTGTAATTTAATACACAAACTTGAAACAGAAGATGTTACCCTTTCCTCGTTCCCTGCATTGCTGGGCATTTTTTCAACATGACAATGAGGATATGCATTTTCCCAAGGTGAAAAACATGTGGGGGATTCTGTAGAGACGAGTTGAGCAACACTCCCCATTAAAGATCATTTAAGGAGCTCATCATCCAGGAGTTAAACAGGACAGATGTGACAATTTGTCATGAACTTGTACCCTCTGTGCCAAGAAGGGTCAGAGCAGTACATTCAAAATTATGGAGGGCATACTAAGTACTAGAACATTATACATTTGTTGAATTAAAAATCTTTAATTTAAACAAAATTGGCTAATTTACTTATTTTATGGCTATTAATGACATATATTTCTCAGTTTTTATTATGTATATGTTTAATACATTTTAGTTTTGCCATCTTTCCATGAATTGTAATAGTGATCATAAAGAAAATACATCTTTTATACTTGTTCAGAAGGGGTGTACTCATTTATGCTGTGCACTGTGCATGTAAAGAAAAACGTGATTAATTGTTATTCAGCAGCATAGATTCAACACACATACTGTGGTGTATTGGGGAATGTGTTATTGAGTGATTTGTGAATTGCATTTATTTGTACATCTGGGTTCCCGTATTGGTGCCACTATTTAAGCAATGTGAGCAGATGAGATTATGATACATGTTGTCCACTAAATGACCGTTTAGTTAAGTGTTCAGCATTTGTTTTATGTGTGCCTCATTATTATTATTATTATTATTAGCTATTTGTTACTGTAAGGCAGTTTCCCACTGTAACCTGTCCCCAGGATTTTTTAAATGTATTATTATTATTTTTAACGTAAATAAAATGATAAAAGCTGCATGCAGTGATGGGCCCAAGCCCTGATGGCTTTAAGACAACTGTGCATGGCGGGCTCATTTAAAGCAAGTAAATGTAAAAGAAGAACTATGTCCAAATTTAGTGCAGCCAGCTGGTGCCACTATGACTGTGAACCACAACAGCTACATCCATGAGATCAATTAAATTTAGATGAATTTCATGTCATAGGATATCATATGTCACTTGCAGGTGAGGTTTTTTTTTTTTTTAACTCTGCAGGACAGTGGCACTACAGGACTGACGTTGCCCATCCCTGTCCTAAGTCCTAAAATTCAACAACATTTAAAAAATAAAAATCTAAACTGTGACAGAAAGTAGATTTTGATAATGTCTAATATACAGTATATCCAAATGCAATACCTAATAAAAGCAAGTCATTATGTCTGAAAACACTTTTCTCAGCAACATAGGTAAATTTCAAATGAGCGTGAAGTTAGCATTTGCTGCTCAAAATATTGTAAGTCCAGAAGTATTTATCTTAAAGTCTTTTTATATTTTTATTAAACTAATTATTAAACTAATTATATAAAACTGTGCTGTCAGTGCACAAATAAACTGGATCTATGTCTTCATTTTGTTATTCAAATTGATAGAAAAAGAGAAGGCCTAAGAGATTTTTTATCCATGAATGCAGGCAAAAGCCAAAAGTTTTTTCAGATCTTTCGATCTAATGGATAAAATAAGCTCACACAATTTACATATGAACTCGCCCAGAGATGACGGAAAACATACAGAGAGCATCAGCTTTCGTTTCTGCTCTGATAGCCGAAAGGCCACGCCGAAAGCTGTGAGTGTGTTAGAAATCAGGAATGGTGAGAGAACATTGTGCTTGGTACATTTTTATCTTCAAACCAAACTTGGGTCTTCAGCTGACAAGTTTAAATCTCGTCTGGCTAGTGTGCTTTCCATAATGCTTACATATTAAGTCAGTTGGTGGAGATTAGATGGTCTTTTGTGGCTGTTTGAACACATTCGACCACATGAGCGTTTACAAATTTAATACTGTCAAATGTGTATCCTCTGGAAGCGGTCGAAGGTGGACAAGCTCAAAACATTTTAGACCCCGTTTACACCTGTATTTAGCGTCGTCCACTTGTGATTTGACTGACCAAAATGCATCTTAATACCAGGTAGAAACAGTGCCACAGAGGCAGAGTGAGATCAGGGATAAGTTGGAGACTCTTTATTAGTTGAGCCAGTAAATTCAACAACATTTACAAAAAAGTAAAATCTAAACTGTGACAGAAAGTAGTCTTTGATTGTCTAAATATATCCTAATGCAATAGCTATAAAAGTAATTAATTATGTCTGAAAACACACTTCTCAGCAACAAGGCTTTTCTCAACCCTGTTTAAAAAGGCCTGTGCTGCCATCAAGTGGTTATACTATGCATTACATTTGATTTTATTTCTTTCTTTCAACCAGATAGCACGAAATCTGCATATATTTTAACTTGCACATAATGCATTCATTATATAAATAATAAAAAATAAATGGTGTATAATTTATTATTTAGAAGACATGAGACACTTCCAGTTTCCCTTTTTGTCATTACTTTAATCCCTCAACCATGGCAACACCATTCAGGATATCCAATTCACAATTTAGCATCTTCAATATATTGGCATCATGTTGAAGAAGTTTGGTGTGAATCCCTTTGGAGCTGTAGTTAAAAAAAAATCAGAGCTTGATTTTAAAAATCCACATTCAAACAAAAATAGCTGACTTCCTGTTTGTCGGAGCTAATGACTGTAAATTAGAAAGTTGTCCGGCTCAATGAGAACAATACATGTACCGAGTTTGGTGACTGTAGGTAAAACTACCACCCCCCACTTTAGTCAAAATGTGGCACTATTGAGCCCCTCCTACTGGCCCGTTTCTAAGGCTTTGCCCATGTCTACTGGTCGATAAGTTTCATTCAAATTGTAGTACGCCAAGAGTCTCAATAACACCCAAAAAGAATATTAAAGTTTGATGCATTGCCATGACAACAGCATTCAAGATATAGATTAGAATCTTTTCACAGGTGTACATCTGCAGTGTCTTGACATTATTCTGATGAAGTTTGAAGCAAATCGGGTAAAAATAAGAGGGCCATTTCAAAGCATTTTGAAAGCAGAACGCAGTGGTGCTATGGCTTTAACACAATAGTCACATCCATGTGATCAGCCTCCTACAATTAAGTTTCATCAAAATCAGTCAATGTATGCAGAAGTTACAACAAACTTCCTGTTTCCCTTTTTTCACCATAAATTTGTTGCCTTGCCACGTCCGAATCATTTGAATCAACTTGTGCCAGTGCCTAATGGCTGACGATTCCAACATCTGTGCAAAGTTCAGAAGCTTTTAATCGTGTTAAAGGATTAGTTCATTTTTAAATAAACTTTTGCTTATAATTTACTCACCCCCATGTCATCCAAGATGTCCATGTCCTTCTTTCTTCAGTCGAAAAGAAATTATACATTTAATGTAAACAATGTACATGGCGCTCTGTGGCGCAGCAGGATTTTGAACAACTTCCTGGGCGCCGCGGACAGGCACCGAATGTCGCCGCCGGTGTGCGGACACTCATAAAAAACAATGCGTTCGAATTTTAAAGACGTGGCTCTGCGCTGAGCTTCGCGTCCGGTGTGCGACCCCCTTAAAACGCTGTTGATCAGTAACGGTGGAAATTTTGTCTGGTAATGCAGCGAGATGGAAACAGGGACTCACCGACTGATTCTAATGGCGGGATTGAAATGGTCCAGTCGTGGCAGCATCTAGATTCTTCCTCTGTTGGCAATGGTTGGCATTTGCCACATGTGCACCACCACGTCTCGTTAGATCTTCGTCTGCCCGATGCTTGAGAGGTGTGTGTCGCCGCAGCAGTCTCTTCCATCTGCCTAATTTCTTCCTCTGTGTATTCCGGTTCAAAGGGTAGGGCAGGCGAAAAACTCATCTTCTCCTCGTCCGACATTGTTGTTTTACCTTTTTTTGTAAACGGCGTTTCACTTAGTATTTGCACGTTTAAGTTGTAAACACCGAATCTGTACTTCCGCCTATGTCAAGCGTGACCTTTTCAACGTAATTGCGTATTACGTGACGTCACGAACGCGCATCCGAGAACAGAGCAAGGAGAACATTTGTGCTTATAAAACTTAATTTTTTTTTTATTTAAAAAAAATGACTGATCGTTTCGCTAGATAAGACTCTTATTCATCGTCTGGTATTGTTTAAAGCCCTTTGAAGCTGCACTGAAACTGTCTTTAGGACCTTGAACCGTCTGGTGCCCATTCAAGCCCATTGTATGGAGAAAAATCCTGGAATGTTTTCATCAAAAACCTTAATTTCTTTTCGACTGAAGAAAGAAGGACATGGACATCTTGGATGACATGGGGGTGAGTAAATTATAAGCAAAAGTTTATTTAAAAGTGAACTAATCCTTTAAGGGCCCCAAAAGTGTCTGAAAGGGAAAAAAAACTACATCTGGTAGAAATACCATGCTGAATCTTTTCTGTCCATTTTGCACGCATTTTGTTTGACCAGCAGATGTCCTCAGTGGGCATGTTCTGCACATTGGATTTGGTTGATATTTGGAGTGTAATATAATAATGAATAAGCAGGAACCACAGTTTGGAGTTTTAGCTTCACCAGTTTATCTAACATTTCGGCAAGCACCACATTTTTTCCTAACACCGGTCTTTGAGTGAATGTCTGTCTGCACTGGGGGCAGCTATAAACTTCCTTCTGTTCATCCTGATCAAAGCAGCTTGTAATGCAGCTCATACAGTACCTGTGTCCACAGGAAAGGGTCACTGGAACCTTCAGTAGATCCAGACAGACTGAACAGCTGAACTGGTCCTGAGTTGGAGAGACATTTGCAAAACAGGTGTGACTTTAACGCCTTTCCGGATGAAGCAGTTCTCAGTTAGATAGAAGGATCTTCAGAACTCCAGTGTGTTGAAGAAGATTTGACTAAATCAGGAAGGAAAGAACTAAAATAGACAAAAGCTGCATACATGTAAATGTAACCCCTCCTGTTTGAAGTCAGGTGCTCTAACAAGGAGACTGAAGACCGCAGTCTCTAGCATCAGTCGCTAGAGCGCCTCGTGAGGTTTTACCCTAACAGCTCTTACTAGCTGGTCTCCATTACACTCACCCCCCTAAACCTCACTCCCATCCGGGTCACGGCACCAATGTAACCCCTCCAGTTTGAACCGCCCGCTCTAAGCAGGACTTAAACCCGGGTCCACCGGCATGGGAGTCGGGTGCTCTAACAAGGAGGCTAAAGACCGCAGTCACTAGCATCAGTCGCTAGAGAGATCAGGGGAGGTTGAGGTTTTACCTGCACAGCTCTAACTAGCTGGTCTCTGTTACATAAAGCAAAACATGCTTACTTGTTATACAGCAGCATAGATTCATTTGTGAATTGAGTTTATTTCTACATATGGGTTCTATTTAGGCAATGTGAGAAGGTTCGACTGTCACATGATGTCCACTAAATGACTGTTCAGTATTTGTTTTGTGTCTGCCTCATTAATAGCTATTTGTTATTGTAAAGCAGTGGGATTGCCTTACAATAACTCTCCATTTTGCACGTGTTTGACCAGCAGATGTCCTCAGTGGGCATGTTCTGCACATTGGATTTGGTTGACATTTTTAAGGGAAATTAATAATAAATAATTTTTGGCAGATCTGAACACTTACCTCTACATATACACAAGTAAAAACATAACAGGACAGAATAAGAAAACGTGGATGGAGCATATGAAGTGATTTAAACACTATTAAATGTTGAAATTAACATCATAATATCATGTATGAATCCTATTATTAATAAAAAAATAATTATATTAGGAAAATATGTGGTGCAAGAGCTGTTACTCTGGCTTAAAATTAATAATAATAATATATATATATATATATATATATATATATATATATATATATATATATATTTCATATATTTTCTCTTTGACAACTGATATTTATATTTTATGTAAGTAGTCTGCTACACTGTTGATCTCATTGATTTACATTAAACTATCACAATTTCCTCTTTTTATCAGCAATTGCACCAAATTTTGCTCAGTTTGGGCATCTGAATAAAATTGAGCTGTTTTTTCCTCCTCCAGTTTGAGTTCCATAATCATACTATATGAGCCTGATTTATTAAAAATGATACTCAAAAAAATGAAGCAAATTTTTACCTTTTTTGTATTTTGCCTAAAGATTTAATAAACTGTTCCATTTCAAAAATATATATATTTTTCTGACTATTATTTCATATGTCATGCATTACAGGGTTAAGCATATCAAATCTGCATAATATGCTTTAGGAAACAACAACAGCACAACGATAACCTTAGGACAGTACATGAAAATGCATGATTTTATTGTCCATGAATTCTACAGCTTCTGGATTTACTTGAGTAAACATTCATTATGCCATAAACATTCTCGCCAGGTGTGAATACAGTAAGACTGATCACACGACCTGATCAAACCGTATGCATACTGTACATAATAGAGATTTTCAGTTCAGCTAAATCCTACTGGAAGTGCTAGGACATGGCAAGTGGCTTGCATATAAATAAATAAAATAATCTTATCTAAATATACTGCATTAGATCCTGAGCTATACATATTCAAGAGATTTATAACCTATTGAAAGTCATTTGACTGTACAGCGATTGATACGTTTGCCCTTATTAGGTGACGAATGACCACACAAACAGTTTGTGTTGGGGAAACAGCCCTTCATTTTGTTTATAATGTACACAGGGCTTGCAGTCTACATCCTGTGTAGGCCGGTCAGGTCCTTTTCGTCTTTTAGGTCCAGTAACACAATGACTATTTGAGAACACTTCCAGTCTTCAGGCTCATTGTCAACACAATCCAAGAAAGACTTTGCATCAATACATAGGAGAGTTTGTTTGCATAGTTGCAAGGTGGCCACAGAGAGAGAGAGAGAGAGAGAGAGAGAGAGAGAGCGCCGGCGCTGGACGACGTTCCTGTGAAGTGCAGCGGTGACGGTCAGTAGTTACCTGAGTGGGCAGACAGACAGCGCTGGTAAATGAGCTGTAAGACCGGCGTGAATGATGTAAGAGAGTGTGGAATTACATTTACCTCTCTCTGAGAGTCAGTGCAGGGTTGTTGCTGAGGAAAGAGAGCTGCTGCTCCAGGCTGCAGACACGAAAGGCCAGGTAACACGACGACAGGATGAGCAGGATAATGCTGCGGGACAGAAGTCAGATGTACATGAACTGGTTGATTCTCAAATGGAAATCGAAGACCAGAAGACTACAGCTCGCTGTGAATCCCTTGAAGCTAATTAGAGCGATGAGATCATGGAGAGACTTGTGCATGTTCAGCTGGACACAAGATGGCAGTGTTGTGAGCTAAAAGGGTTTTTTGGGGTTTTTTGTCATTCATATCTAATGGAAACACATATCAGATATGATCAGAAAGTCAGCTCAGATGCTCAAATAAATAAATAAAATAAAAACACTTTTTCATTTAAATTTAAACCACAGCAAATTTTATATTCATATTATATTTCTGAAAAACAAAATGTATACCTAAATATTATAATGCCAAAGAGATTGAGATTTGGTATTCTCTACTGAAGAGCGCAAATGATTTTTATTATTATTTTAATATATTTTTGTTATATTATTATTTAATTGTACTGTTGTTTTATTATTATTATTATTATTATTATTTAATATTAACCATAACCTAACCCTAATATTTTTATTAATTTATTATTACTAATTTATGAAGAGCAACTGAAGAGCAGAAGACATAGGCATATCAATTTTATATTATTTTATTATTTTAATATATTATTATTATTATTATTATTATTATTATCTAGTTTGATTACTTTATGATAATGATAATAATGTATTATTAATTTATTACATTTATTATTAATTCTCAACTGAAGCGCAAAGGACATAGGCATATGTTTTTTTATTATTATTTAAATATATTATTATTGCTTAATTGTATTGTTTTATTATTCAAATTTTATATTATTAATATAGTATTAGTAGTATTATTAATTACTATTATTAATAATAATAATTCATTATTTATTTATTAATTATTATTAATTTATTAATTCTCAACTGAAGAGCAGATACCATAGGCATATGCTTTATTTGTTTATTTTAATATATTAGTAATAAATTAATATTTAATTGTATTATCGTATGATAATTTATGAATGTATTATTATTAATTAATTTAATATTTATAAGCATAGACATATGCTTGTTCTTTTATTATTTAATTTGTATTATTTTATGATAATAATAATAATTTCATAACTAATCATTAATTATTCATTATTAATAATCAATAATTTATTTATTATTATTATTAATTTATTACATTTATTATTATTAATTTTCAACTGTAGAGCTGATGAAATAGGCATATGCTTTTTATTATTATTTTATTATTTTAATACATTAATATTATTTTATTGTTTAATTGTATTTTATTTTATTATCATTTTATATTATTTAATATATTAGTACTATTATTATTAATTAGTATTATTAATAATAATAATTTGTTATATTATTGATTTTTGTATTATTTGTATTTTTTCATTATTAGTATTTTTATATTGAATATTTTTATTTTAATTTTCTTATATTTAGTTGTTTATATAATATAGACACATAAAAGAAAATAGTTTAACTCCTTTTTAAAAAAGTATTTGATGGCATGAATCTGTTGATTCATTATTATTTGCTGTTCCCAAGATGTCATCTTCTAATTCTGTTGAGATTGCTGTTTTAAACAACAATTTCTTGTGCTAACATCTCTTTTATACAAAGTATTATCCTGAAAAAGAAAGCTCCATCACTGGCGTGTGCACGTGGCACTGCATGACCCACTGGAGCCAGTTTACACACGTGACAGTTCTCTTGTCCAGTGAGTTTATCCCTGCGGCACCACATCAACTACACAAATCAGGGACGGATTACTGGAACAGGTGGACTGGCAAACACATGCAAGTTTGTGTGACAAAATAATGAAAAAATCTCCCCTGCGTCTTGATGTGATCTATTTATAAAGCCAAGAAAAAAAGTTGACTGAATAAGTATGATTATATCCTTATATAATTTTCCAAGCATGTTTTCAATAATTTTGACACGGTGCCCATACTCAAACTGAAAGGTGCTATAAGTAATTTTTTTTGTAAAAATGAAAATGATAGATACTATTGAAAACAATACACCAGTATCAAGCAGATCGGATCATCAGCCAATCAAAACACGGCCTATTTACACTTGGCAAAATCAAGTGGCCATGTTTAAAATTTCTGGCCCACCCATCTCAGGAACTTGGGCATCAAAATTATCAACAAGCTTTGCATGCTAAATATGACTTGAGAGGGCATTCATGTCCAATTTTTAACTAGAAACTAGAAATAATTCCAACAGCACGTGAAGGCAGCATTGAAGCTCTGTGACAGCACTACAACAAACAAATTCTTTGTTTAGCCAATTATATGATTTTGACACGCTTTCTGGCTGAGCAGGAAAGGACAGCATTTACATATAGCTGCGAGTAAGAAAAATGCATGGACACACAACAAGGATGTCCAGCCAAACTCACAGCAGGATGAAGAATTTTAGTAGCTGGTACTCCATCTGGCCCAGTTCTGGTATCGTCTCTGTAAGGAGGATCTTCTTGGTTTCCAGACCTTGATCTGTAGCAGACAAAGCAGTATCACAGGATGAGGAAATGTACTGCATGGAT
The DNA here is from genome assembly GCF_018812025.1 of Megalobrama amblycephala. Classification (NCBI taxonomy): domain Eukaryota; kingdom Metazoa; phylum Chordata; class Actinopteri; order Cypriniformes; family Xenocyprididae; genus Megalobrama; species Megalobrama amblycephala. The sequence continues at coordinate 43,277,129 of NC_063046.1, read as the reverse complement.
TTAAGTTCTGTAGTGTGACTATTTTGAGTCTTTTCATTCTTCAATAAATTAATACAGTTCTCATATAAGGGCCCCGATATACTCACAGCAAAGTGCTTTTTCATTCTTTAAAGGTGCCCTAGATTCAAAAATTGAATTTACCTCGGCATAATTAAATAACAAGAGTTCAGTACATGGAAATGACATACAGTGAGTCTCAAACTCCATTGTTTCCTCCTTCTTATATAAATCTCATTTGTTTAAAAGACCCCCGAAGAACAGGCGAATCTCAACATAACACCGACTGTTACGTAACAGTCGGGGTGTACGCCCCCAATATTTGCATATGCCAGCCCATGTTTCCAACATTATAAAAGGCATTAGACAAGGGCAGCCAGTAACGTCTGGATCTGCACAGCTGAATCATCAGACTAGGTAAGCAAGCAAGAACAATAGCGAAAAATGGCAGATGGAGCAATAATAACTGACATGATCCATGATATCATGATATTTTTATTGATATTTGTAAATTGTCTTTCTAAATGTTTCGTTAGCATGTTGCTAATGTACTGTTAAATGTGGTTAAAGTTACCATCGTTTCTTACTGTATTCATGGAGACAAGAGCCGTCGCTATTTTCATTATTAAACACTTGCAGTCTGTATAATTCATAAACACAACTTCATTCTTTATAAATCTCTCCAACAGTGTAGCATTAGCCGTTAGCCACGGAGCACAGCCTCAAATTCATTCAGAATCAATGTAAACAATATAACAGTATACAATACTCACATAATCCGACGCATGCATGCCGCATGCATGATGAACACTTTGTAAAGATCCATTTGAGGGTTATATTAGCTGTGTAAACTTTGTTTATGCACTGTTCAAGGCAAGCGCAATCTCCGTGGGCGTGGAGCACGAGAATTAAAGGGCCAGTAGCCCTGAATCGGCTCATTTATAATGATGCCCCAAAATAGAATGATTTAAAAAAAATCTATGGAGTATTTTAAGCTGAAACTTCACAGACATATTCAGGGGACAACTTAGACTTATATTACATCTTTTTAAAAAAAGTTCTAGGGCACCTTTAAAAAGAAGTTTGAAATACATGAGCAGCGGTAATACTGTTAGCGAACATCCTGCCGAGAGCAATGCTTAGATGAATATGTAAATATGTACTCCGTGCTTTCCTTTCAATAACAAAATAAACAACAAAAATGACAGCGGTGAGAAAACAGCAGTTCAGAAAGCGTCTGATCATGTTTGCACCAGCTCTGAAATTCAGCACTCCAAGTGCTTTACTTTACAGTATTAAACATGGAAAAACAGTGTCAGTGTGTCTTTCAATTAGAATTACAACTTTTGCTACTACTATAAAGCGGCTCTCCAGTGTGTTCACGTTTTGCTTGCGTCTGACCTCGACGGACTGAACAGCAGAAATGAACCAGAGAATATTTCCACATCACGGAAGCCACACCCACCTATTACATCATCGCCACGGACCAATGGTAGTTCGAAGATGTTTACTAGCCAGAGAAAACCTTTCCAGAAAGTTCACTTTGGCAAACCGTTTCAAACTCCTGAAACGAACTCCGTTTTGGCCTAATTTTGTTCAAAATGCCAGTTCACACCAGTTCGCTCTTCGATTGTTCTTGAATATATTCGGACCTTTAATTGAGAGACTACATGGAATATTTGGTGAAATGCTGTATGAAAAAAACCCATAGTATATGTGAACAAACCATAACCCATAAAGTCCAAAAATAGATTTTAACATTATACAAACAAGCATTTAAAAGTATTACATCAATTAGTCTTAGGCTGATATTTTAATGTTTTATCTCTACATTCTAAAATCTCCTTCTGGGATTAATCCTATATTGCATAATGGATCCAAGTCCTGCCTCACATCCACACACACTCACAACATGAGCTGAGATATGACGTCAAAGAGAAGTGATCAGCTTGTTCCTGAATCATATAAAATCATATAATGGACATTTTTTCATTCCATCCCAGAAACATTTCATCAAATGGGGACATTAACTGCCAGTCTGCTCTGAGAAATTAATCTGCTCATGTCTAATGCGTTTCCCACAATAGAATTTTACCTGGCTTCACCCTCAGCAGCTCAGCACAAAAAAATGACTTTTTCTCTCATCAGTTGGCAGCATGTTACACTGCTGTCACATGATTTCATTATGTTACGTTTATTTCAGAAAGTGCCATCCGATTATTTATCTTGGAAATAAATACACTTATTTATACACTTATTCATAATTCAATTTTGTGTTCAGTTGTCTTCAATTGGTTTGATGTCTAATGTCTAAAATCTCATAAGAAAGGCATCAAGGTTGATTTCTCACCACAGTATTGCATACAGTATGTTACGGTTGTGTACTGCACATTTTGGTATATGTAGGTATATCATGCATACGGTGCACAGTATTCACATTGCAAAAATGAGTGCTATGGTAGAATAATTCTGTTCCAAACATAGCCGTGGTACAAACAGTATATGAGTGTGTGGAATGGAAGATGTTTTCAATTGTCAATAATACATAAAATGTTACATGTTAGTTAGTAAGTAATATTATGCCAGTTATTTTAAAAGATATTGTTTTTAAAAGGCAATGAATTTCTCTGACTTCTTCATGACCTTTCCAGTTGTTCATGATTACCAGAGATTTTATTTTAAAATCACTTTATAGAGATTTCTGCAGTCAAGCACCAATCTTCTGAATGAAAAGATTTAAAGCATTATACAGATCAGCTGACAGACAGTCATCATGCAGCTGTTACTTAAAAGCTCACAAAGAGCAATATCTATCTGAAATATTCAATGATTTATTTCACTATTGAATTTTCAATGACTTCCTAAGATTTTACTCATGTCCCATTCAATAAGGAGATACTTTTAAAATAATCTGATTACAGAACACACACAAAACTTAATACATAACCCCAAACACTGATAACTTGATATATGTAAAGAATCCTTTGATCTGCTATTTACTAAAGACCTTTATAAACAAAACAGGTCTGAATTATGCAATATTGATGACTTCTAACCCATCGTTAGCCCTTTTGAAAAATGTTTTGTGTCAGTACCATGGTACTGGGATAGAATCAGATTATCATATTCATATCTACAGTACAGTCCAAAAGTTTGGAACCACTAAGATTTTTAATGTTTTTAAAAGAAGTTTCGTCTGCTCACCAAGGCTACATTTATTTAATTAAAAATACAGTAAAAAACAGTAATATTGTGAAATATTATTACAATTTAAAATAACTGTGTACTATTTAAATATATTTGACAAAGTAATTTATTCCTGTGATGCAAAGCTGAATTTTCAGCATCGTTACTCCAGTCTTCAGTGTCACATGATCCTTCAGAAATCATTCTAATATGCTGATTTGCTGCTCAATAAACATTTATGATTATTTTCAATGTTGAAAACAGTTGTGTACTTTTTTTTTCAGGATTCCTTGATGAATAGAAAGTTCAAAAGAACAGCATTTATCTGAAATACAAAGCTTCTGTAGCATTATACACTACCGTTCAAAAGTTTGGGGTCAGTAAGAATTTTTATTTTTATTTTTTTTGAAAAGAAATTAAAGAAATGAATACTTTTATTCAACAATGATGCATTAAATCAATCAAAAGTGGCAGTAAAGACATTTATAATGTTACAAAAGATTAGATTTCAGATAAACACTGTTCTTTTGAACTTTCTATTCATCAAATAATAATGAAAAAAAATATTGTACACAAATATTTTGTACAATTGTACACATTAAATGTTTCTTGAGCAGAAGATCAGCATATTAGAATGATTTCTGAAGGATCATGTGACACTGAAGACTGGAGTAACGATGCTGAAAATTCAGCTTTGATCACAGAAATAAATTACTTTGTGAAATATATTCAAATAGAAATTACTTATTTTAAATTGTAATAATATTTCACAATATTACTGTTTTTACTGTATTTTTAATTAAATAAATGTAGCCTTGGTGAGCAGACGAAACTTCTTTTAAAAACATTAAAAATCTTAGTGGTTCCAAACTTTTGGACTGTACTATACATGATATTTACCATCTACTCCCAGGTACTTTACAGAATACCATGATAACATGGTCCATAGTATTAAATATGTAAATACATTTTTTGGTCAGTCACTCACCCTCCAGAGGTTTGTCTGTCTGGAAGGGGGCGTCTACGGCACTCAGGCTGCTGGTGGAGTTTCCCAGTAAGTCAGGTAGGGAAGAAGCCACAGATGCCACTGATGGCTTCCTCCTCCACTTCAGCACTGGAGGAAACTCATCTGGTACAGGGAAAACTTCAGGGACGGGGAACTCATCCTACACCAGCAAATGGAAGTACAGGACACACTAAGATTTACTAAGAATGAATTGCGGCCAATGAAAATGCATACATCCATTTTATATAAACAATCATTTACTGCCTGAATTCATTGGGCGGTAATATTGCGAATGACATTCTTTAAAGGATTAGTTCACTTCAGAATTCAAATTTCCTGATAATTTACATATCCCCATGTCATCGAAGATGTTTATGTCTTTCTTTCTTCAGTTGAAAAGAAATTAAGGTTTTTGAGGAAAACATTCCAGGATTTTTCTCCATATAGTGGTATTCAGCGGCTACCAACGACCCTTATTCCTCGTCTGGGATCGTGTAGAGCCCTTTGAAGCTGCACTGAAACTGCAAATTGGACCTTCAACCCGTTGGTAGCCACTGAAGTCCACTATATGGAGAAAAATCCTGGAATGTTTTCCTCAAAAACCTTAATTTCTTTTCGACTGAAGAAAGAAAGACCCCCATGTCATCCAAGATTAAAGTAAATTATCAGGAAATTTTCATTCTGAAGTGAACTAATCCTTTAATGAGACTAATTAAAATAGGAAAAATGCACAAGACACAAGCCACAGAGCTGAGTTATCAGGTAGTTAACGAATGGTTAATGGTTTTTGCATTGAAATACCATGTGCAAAAGTGGCACAAAACTGTTTAGTTGATGTTCCCCTTCGTACATGAATACATATCTTAAGCCAAGCATTCACATAAAGCTTCTCATAAACTTGTACTATACCTGATGAAAGAGTACCAAATGCACATGATCATCTTTTGCAATGAACAGCAGCTATGCTAATGCTTCTCCTTTTGCTTCCCTGTTTCTGCCTCGGGATGCCCATCATGGAGTAACTACAGCTCCAATTTGCATCCAGCCTTTGCAATGTTTTCAGGCAATACGGACAATTATGAACATTTCAGATGACGGCATCTCCGGATCGACACACCAATCTTTCAAATATTATCCTAATATTATAATCATTAAGAGCACAAGTTGTAATTGCTGCCTAAAATGTTTGTTGTGTCTGCTTAACTGAATGCATATCTAGTTTTGTCATGAAACTCTAGATTGCGCAGGCTGATAGGTCCTTTACATGCAATCTGCAAGCAATCACGTCATTACCAGTTGATTGGCTTCTGCTGATCCTGCAGCCAATGAGATTGCATGCTCAACATTTAAATAGTCTGGTTCAGTGTTTGCTGTAAGCTGGTCCTGCAGTGCTATCAGAGCTCCTCCACCTCCCCAGCTCCACCTGCCTAGATCTGCCCTGGGATTTATGTATGTCTATTTATGCAGCAGCAGCATATCTTACATGCTCACCGCAGCGTCTGTGTATCTATTAGCAGTATTAGCATCCATACTCTGCTCTGCAGCAGCAGCAATAATCAACAGCTGCGTAGCAGATCTAGTTCGCCAAGACCAAATACATTAACACTGCCATATTCAATAACATGCTAAAATTATTTCGAGAGTTGTCATGATTAAAATGATGTTAACTAACCACATAACACGTATTATATTATATCTGTGTATTACACATTACTTTGATACACTCATCTCTGGCTGATAACAGAATGCTCGTAACATTGAAAAAAACATTTTCTGTAAAGCTGTTTTGAAACAATATGTATTGTATTGTATCGGTGTGTAAAGCACTTTGGCCATCATGTGTTGTTTTTAAATGTGCTATACAAATAAACTTGAATTGAAATTAGAACCACTGTAATTAATATGCAGTTATTATGCAAGAAAATGTAAAATGTTCTCCAGAAGCCAGAACAATCTAGATTCTCAAACATACCAGAGATAAAGAGTTAGGCTCCTCCATGTACTGCTTGAGGCTGAGGATCTTCTTCCCATTGACCTGTAAGACAGACAGCAGCATGATCACAACACACTTGTCATTAGGCTAATGCTGTTTACATAATGTTTCAGCCCATAGGAACTGCGTAAACTCTCACCTGTAGATGTGTGCAGATGCGTCTCAACACATCGTAGACGCTATCTCTGGACAGTAGAGACACAAACACGTACTGTGCATGGAGAGGACACAAACATATCAAAACATTATAATACATTGTGGATGTGGCATGTCAAGCAACATTCCTGCTGGAAAACCCAGCTAAAACCAGCTATAGGTGGTGGTAGCTGTGTTTTGAAACATGTTAGTTGGTTTCAAACTGGTCCAAGCTGGTTAACAGTGGGAATAACAATACGGTCCAGTGCTGGTTAATGGTCTTGGACCTTCAAAAAATAGCTACTGTTTTCCAAAACACAGTTTCTTCATGACCTAAAAGCTGGTGAAACCTGGTTATTACAGCACAACCCTTACCCTTGACCGTCTGGTCAACCATCTAAACCAGCTTGCCAAGAACCATTTTTAGTTCCCAAAGAATCTTTCAGTGAACCATTTATTTTTCTTAGTGTGAAGAACAGCTTAATAATCTAAAGAACCTTTTCCCACTATAAAGAACCTTTAGTGCAATGGAAATGTTCCTGAATGTTAAAGACACATTTACCATCTTAAACTGATTTTAGCTGTATTTTCAGCAGAGATGAGGGATAGTGGACATAACCAGAGCATTGAGAAACCACTTTAGTTAAATTTCACTATGTAGCCACATATAATCTCACTACCAGGAAGAGGATCATATTTTTAGGGAACACTAAGAGTGTGTGAAAGCTGATCCCATGAGGGACAGGGGCTTTATGGATTAATTCAAACCAAATGCAATCTTCAAGTGGAGTCGGAAATATTGAAATATTTTGTGCACATGAATGACCAAATTAATTTTCAATGATACCCGACTTCAGAAGGTGCGTGTTGACCTGAAAAATATTTGAAAATATGTTTGCAAATGGCAGTGGATAGAAGCGGAAGTTATATTTCAATTTGCTACATGCAAATTGGCCATTTTTATTTTTTACGGAATATTGCAGTATTTATTATAAAAGATTTATCTGTGCACATCATTAATTTTTAATCAAAATATCTTCCCCTCCCTCTTGCAGTGACATCTCTTCTCTTCTCTGATGACATGTTTACTGAAGTGAGGGCGGGGCAACCTGTCACTCACATGAGATTGACCAATAGCACACCACAACTATCCAATCAATTCCCCATGGACAAAATCAAGCCCCGCCCTACATTTGTTCTTGTTCGAGAAGCCATTCACTCGCATATACGTCACAATAGGAAGGAAAGACTATCGCAACTTCCATTTCATGCTGACTTTAATTCATTATTTGGGAGATGCCATGTGTAAATAAAGTATATAGGTTGTGTAAAATAGATCTACCTGTACAACAGAAAAAGAGAATTTGCCACCATTCAATGTTGAATGCATAGTAGTCGCAATAATAACTGCCTATCTAGGATTTTACCAGGTGCACTTCAACTCAACAATACTCATTTTTCACAATGTCGTTTTGTTCTGCTTTTACTGTACAGGAAGTAAATGACTGCTTTTGAGAACTATAGAATTACCAACTATTCACAGGCATTAATCGTCTAATAAAACTGCTCTCAGTAATATGAGCTAACTGAAGTTTTAACTGAAAAGAATCTGATGCCGAGTCCACTGATCCTCCCAATGGAAAGAAAAATCACACAAGATGTCAGCAAATTTCCTCTAGAGATGAATGAGATAAAAATAAATAATAAAATAAAAATAGCAATGTTATAAAAAGCAAAAGACAGAAATATTAATATTAAACAATCAAATTTTTCATCAAATTCATTTAAGACTAAATGTTTATACTCTTGCTAGAGTATGTCAACAATTGTTCTCATTTGTCTCTATTTTTAAGTACTGATAAGGAATTTCAGGAGAAACATCTGAGACAAACTTAAAAAAAAATCCATTATATCTCCTGAGAGGTATTGTCATCTGGAATCTGTACTTTTTCAACATTTTTGACATGGGATTAAAATTAGTGTATTTGTAGAATTTACTAGCAATTTGAAAGTTGTTTCAAAGTCAATTTTTTTTTCAGTGCAATAATCTTACGTTTCTCCTCTAGAGTTTCAAAAGAGCTATCAAATAAGTTACAAACTGTGCTCAGATTGGCCAAGACACCAGTATCTGCAACCAAACCTCAACAGGAACTCGAATGTTTCCCTTCAAATTCTACAAGACAGAATTATCTGATCTATCGAATTATTTGACATTCGTTTCACTATATTTATATTTATCACTAAGGCGTTTTAGGAGAAACATCTGAGAAAACTTTAGATCTATTGCATTTCATGAGCTGTAAAAGAGAAACCTCTAAAATAATAATTCATACAGACCACATCATCTGATCACAGATCAGTTCTTTGCACTGCTGAGTAATAGTGTTCCTTTCTAAACCAGTTTTACTTACCTAACAAGAATCAAACGGTTCACTAAACAAAAAGGTATAAAAGCTGACTGAAGTCAAAGATTCATACTGTGAACTGGAGTCTCAGTGTTGCATCCATTTGCATTTTCACCGTTTTACAGCAGTGCAGCATGCGCTGACTAAGCTTTGTATTTCAATCTGCCGGTCAGTGACCTGGAACCCAGTGGAAACGCACCTTCTGACTGCTGTCTGTGGTGATAGCCAAGCCATTAGGAACCAGACCTGCTGTCTTATGTTTCTTCACCAATCGCACAGACGCTACAGGAATGGCCACCTGAGAGGCAAGAGAAAGTGGCAGAAAAAAAAAAGGAAAAAGTTCCTTGTTTCAAAGTGTATCTTCGCTTACGAATTCTTGCACACAACACTGGACCTGCTACATCTAATTACTAAATAACGTGGAGCATAAAGGAACAATATAACATTACGTTTAATTCAGCACAACAAACCGCAACATGGCGAGCAGCCGAAAGTGAACAAAACACCATTTGATCGATACAATTATTTATTACAAGTTTGTCATAATGTTCTGATGCTAAAATCATACTACCTGATTAACCATAACCACTCTGTTTTGTGTTGTTTTCTGGGTCATTCAGACATTTGTGCACTGATCTCCAACCCTGTGACATTCAACTCCATAATATTTTTAATCTAACAGGCACAAAATGTCAAATTTAAAAAGTAACAAAAATAAATGCTATTTATTTTTTTATTACATTTTTATTTTTCTATCATATTTGTAATAATATACTTTTCACAGGATTTATAATATTTTTCAGTTATACTGTAACATGATTTATTACAAAGTACACTTGGAATTGATACTACCACAATATACTCAGCTATTTATTGAAATTATGATATTAAGCTGTGACAGGGCTAATAAAAATTTAACTTAAGGCCCATTCACACCAAGAACAATAACTGTAACAATAACTATATTAGCATCCATCAGCTGACGATATTGTTCTTTTATTCTAAGTACGTGTTGCAGTTTTGTTGTCTGTCACTTTAAATGCTTTGAGCTCTATAAAGCAGGGTGGATTCTGATTGGCTGTCAATGTTTTTATTGTTCATCAGCTGGAAAAAAATGTTATAAAAATGATTCCAATGACATTGTTTCTCTGTGCCGACAACGTTAAGGATAACGTTAAAGATATAGCTCTAAAAATCATTCAAAATATGAAAGAATAGCAGAATTCACACCCTAACTATAACGATAATGGCACAGAGAAAAGATATTGTTCACTTTCAGAATGATTTTTTTCAGCTGAAAACATTTTACGCTGGACTGCTTCACAAACGAGGATCAATTCAACGCTGGATTTGCACAAAAGATTAACATGACGGCACATGCTAGTCAATGAGTTGAAAAAACTCCACAGCAACTACATAAATGTATCCACTAACCATTCGGAAACGTACAGTTTCCTGAGTCTCTCCATCAGTGTCGACTCCGGTTTGAACAATGTAAGGCTGAACACCGTTACTGACAATCCTCATTTTGGCTGCGTGAGATTCTCCAGCTTTGTTGTTGTTGAGCAACCGAAGTGCGAGCTGTTAAAGCTCCGCCCTCTTCTGGAAAGGGAGCCGGGAGCAGCAGCTCATTTGCATTTAAAGGGACATGCACAAAAACGTGTTTTTGCTCACACCCAAATAGGGGTAAATTTGACAAGCTATAATAAATGATCTGTGGGGTATTTTGAGCTGAAACTTCACAGACACATTCTGGAGACACCAGAGACTTATATTACATCTTGTGAAAGGGGCATAATAGGTCCCCTTTAAAGAGCTTGAGCATTTAAAGCGGCAAACGACAAAACTGTAGCACATGCTTAGAATTAATAACAATATTGTGCGTTCGTGTGGGCACTAATTTAGTTACAGTTCTTGATGTGCATGGGCCTTTAGTACCGCTTTTGTGATGTTAACTCCCGCATTGCGCTGCCAATTGTCTGCAGTGTGTACTCTTTCAGAGAATAGGGACAACCTTTTTAGACCATGCGCCGGGCGTGTTGACCATTTTTCCTGTTGTTAGGACTAGCAAAAGTGGATTCGGACACGTCCTAAGTGCACTTGCGCCGTGCACTTTAGACCATGCACTTAGATCATTAAAATAGGGCCCACAGTGTGAAACGACAGTTTATGAATGCCCAGGAATAATTGTAAACCCCAGGTAAATTACAAGACGTGTGAAACGTGAATCAAGATAACCCAGGATTCTGTTTACCCGGGGTTTAGTATGACTCTGGGTTAACTAGTTTAAGTGTAAAAAAACCCTATACTGTGGTAATAGGCCTTGGTTCTTTGGGTACTTGGGAAAAAACAGCTTCATATAATGTTCAGTTTTCAAATCAAATGCTAAAAAATTGCACCATTTTCTAACACAAATGCCAATGTTTCCTGGGAATGAACCTTCGAGTCATATCTATCCAAGCTATATTCATAAGCTGAAGACGTGTCGCTCACCTTGATGTCTTTACCAAAGAGGTTGGCATAAAAACACAGCCAGTTTCGAGAGATGTAGAGTCGGCCTTGCAGCAGGATGTCTCGCAGCAGGGCACAGGAGTACACTAAAGGAGGGGTCACAAGTGCACTTATACAAGAGAACTGCAAGTAAGCTGATACTTTTGAGTGAGAGTTCAAGAGCAGCATCAAATTCTGATGTCTTCTTTCACTTGAACGACAGCTCAAAGCAGTTAAAATGTTGATATCAATGTCAGATAGAGCGCAACATTACCAAACATCAAGATGAATAAGCAAAACACTGGGGTCCAAAGGACACACTGAAAATCTGGGATTCCAAATTTAATCCTTGAAATAAAGTTCTAGAATTATAAAATATTTGTGACATTGACCAAGTGATGTTCTTTTTACAGACGGTCAGATGCTCTTTGGATCATGCTGGATAATATGATCCCCAGGTTTTACATAAACTTGTGTTCATGCAGCTCTAGGGACAGTTAAATGAATCTAGGGAAGTTAAATGAATTAAATTAATTGAATGAATGTACATTTATGTAAATAAACTTCTCACACAAGTTGTTATGCTTGTGAATTGTAAACAATATTATAAAACATTTAACATAACACAATATACAATAACGTTAAAATTTTTTAGATCAATAATTTTTTTGTTTGTTTTTGAAGCAGCCTCTTCTGCTCACAAAGGCTTCAATTATTTGATCCAAAATACAGCAAAAACAGCTAAATTGTGTAATATTTTTATTCTTGATTCTTCAGAAATCATTTTTATATGCTGATTTGCTGCTCAAGAAATATTTATTATTATTAATTTTGAAAACAGTTTTTTCACGATTTTTTGATGAATAGAAAGTTCAAATGAACAGCATTTATTATAGAATTATTTGTAACATTATAAATGTCTTTACTGTCACTTTTGATCAATTTAATGCATCTTGCTGAATAAAAGTATTAATTTATTTTATTTCTTCCCCAAAGAAATTACTGTATAATGTTAGAAAAGCTTTTATATTACATATAAATGCTGTTCATTTGAACTTTCTATTCAATAAAGAATCCTGAAAAAAAAAAAAAAAATACACAACAGTTTTCAACAGTGATAATAATCATAAAAGTTTCTTCATTTGAGCAGCAAATCAGCATATTAGAATGATTTCTGAAGGATCATGTGACACTGAAGACTGGAGTAATGATGCTGAAAATTCAGCTTTGATCACAGGAATAAATTACATTTTAAAATATGTTGTTTTAAATTGTAATAATATTTCACAATATATTAAATAAATGCAGCCTTGGTGAGCAGAAGAGACTTGCAAAAATGCAAGAAGCATTTTCACTAGTGGTTTCTGACCTTTGCCCCCCTCTGTATATAATGGACATTTTATTAACAATGCAGAGGAGAAACTTCTTTAAAAAAAAAAAAAGAACTGCAAGGTGTTAATGAGGAACCTAGAGTAGCACTATTAAAAGAATCTTTTCACAAGGTCACTTTACAAGGAGTGGCAAGATGCAGTAAACTGAAACGTAAGAGGTTGCTGTAGAAGGAGAAAGACAACAAACTTACCTTTCATTAGAAGCTCTTCTTTGGGAACGCTCTGGAAAAGCTTGTGGTACTGCGCATTGTACTTGCTGACGGTCTGCGAGGAAGAAGAGGAAAGTGAAATCAGCTGCTTCGCACAGCTCTTCTGCAGCTTGGCTCTTTCTCGTAAGGGATGCGAGCTCTGCACCAAGCTAAGCATGCTGACACGACTCAAGCGCTCCACACGAGCCAAGAGGCTGCCTCGCACCGTGTGTGCGTACTGCAGTTACCCTGCTGTCCCAGGACCCGAGAGCCAGATCAGCTTCGTCCTCTTCCTGTAAGCTAACACAGCGTTTCTTCTTACTTCAGAAGCGTCACTCTCTCTGTCTCACACTCTCTCTTTCTTCACTGCCCTGTCACATGCGCGCAGCAGAAACACCCACTGCACCTTGACGGAAAAACTTGTGGGCTTGTTTTGCGCATATATCTCTCTCACTCTTGCTTCCTGCAGCTCAGAGCGTTTCAGAGCACACTGATGCACAACAGATCATTTAGATGAGATTCATTATGTAGATGGGCTGATCCAGTCAGGAGTGCCCTGTGAATGTTTAACCCTGCTTGTACATCTACACTGAGCTGTGATAAAAGCATTATGTCTCAAAGTCAACATGAAATCAAAAGCGACAATTCTTATTTTTTATGGAATATTGCAATGTTTATTATAAATGATTTATCCATCTTTTTTTTTTTTTTTATTTATGTGCCTTTGTGTAATCTTTTATCAAAATAACTTCCCCTCCCTCTTGCAACGATATCTCTGATGACGTGTTTACTGGAGTGAGGGCCGGTCAACCTGTCACTCACATGAGATCGACCAATAGCAAACCACAACCATCCAATCAATTCCCCATGGACAAAATCAAGTACCGCCCTACATTTTTTCTAGTTTGAGATGCCATTTCACTTGGATATATGTCACAATAGGGAGGAAAAGACTATCGCAACTACTGTTTCATGCCGACTTTAAGTCTATAACCAAGCCTGTGTAATGGAGGCAAGCTAGTAAGAGCCGAGCATGTAGACATCGGTTCGAATCCCGCTCAGAGCAGTTTGAGTAGGACTGGTTACATTGGTGCCGTGACGCGGATGGGAGTGAGATTTAGGGGAGTGAGTGTAACGGAGGCAAGATAGTAAGAGCCGAGCATGTAAACCTTACTTCCCTGGCCTCAAGAGGCACACTGGCGACTGATGCTAGAGAATGCGGTCTTTAGAGTCCTTGTTAGCACCCGCCTCCCAAGCCAGAGACATCGGTTCGAATCCCGCTCAGAGCAGTTTGAGTAGGACTGGTTACATTGGTGTCGTGACCCGGAGTGAGGTTTAGGGGAGTGAATGTAACGGAGGCAAAATAATAAGAGCCGAGCATGTAAACCTCACTTCCCTGGCCTCAAGAGGCGCGCTGGCGACTGATGCTAGAGAATGCGGTCTTTAGTGTCCTTGTTAGCGTACCCGTCTCCCATGCCAGAGACATCGGTTCGAATCCCACTCAGAGCAGTTTGAGTAGGACTGGTTACATTGGTGCCGTGACCCGGAGTGAGGTTTAGGGGGGTGAGTGTAACGGAGGCAAAATAATAAGAGCCGAGCATGTAAACCTCACTTCCCTAGCCTCAAGAGGCGCGCTGGCGACTGATGCTAGAGAATGCGGTCTTTAGTGTCCTTGTTAGCGTACCCGTCTCCCATGCCAGAGACATTGGTTCGAATCGCGCTCAGAGCAGTTTGAGTAGGACTGGTTACATTGGTGCCGTGACCCGGATGGGAGTGAGGTTTAGGGGGGTGAGTGTAACGGAGGCAAGATAGTAAGAGCCGAGCACGTAAACCTCACTTCCCTGGCCTCAAGAGGCATGCTGGCGACTGATGCTAGAGAATGCGGTCTTTAGTGTCCTTGTTAGCGCACCCTGCCTCCCATGCCAGAGACATTGGTTCGAATCCCGCTCAGAGCAGTTTGAGTAGGACTGGTTACATTGGTGCCGTGATCCGGATGGGAGTGAGGTTTAGGGGGTGAGTGTAACGGAGGCAAGATAGTAAGAGCCGAGCACGTAAACCTCACTTCCCTGGCCTCAAGAGGCATGCTGGCGACTGATGCTACAGAATGCGGTCTTTAGAGTCCTTGTTAGCACACGTCTCCCATGCCAGAGACATCGGTTCGTATCCCGCTCAGAGCATTTTGAGTAGGACTGGTTACATTGGTGTCGTGACCCGGAGTGAGGTTTAGGGGAGTGAATGTAACGGAGGCAAAATAATAAGAGCCGAGCATGTAAACCTCACTTCCCTGGCCTCAAGAGGCGCGCTGGCGACTGATGCTAGAGAATGCGGTCTTTAGTGTCCTTGTTAGCGTACCCGTCTCCCATGCCAGAGACATTGGTTCGAATCGCGCTCAGAGCAGTTTGAGTAGGACTGGTTACATTGGTGCCGTGACCCGGATGGGAGTGAGGTTTAGGGGGGTGAGTGTAACGGAGGCAAGATAGTAAGAGCCGAGCACGTAAACCTCACTTCCCTGGCCTCAAGAGGCATGCTGGCGACTGATGCTAGAGAATGCGGTCTTTAGTGTCCTTGTTAGCGCACCCTGCCTCCCATGCCAGAGACATTGGTTCGAATCCCGCTCAGAGCAGTTTGAGTAGGACTGGTTACATTGGTGCCGTGATCCGGATGGGAGTGAGGTTTAGGGGGGTGAGTGTAACGGAGGCAAGATAGTAAGAGCCGAGCACGTAAACCTCACTTCCCTAGCCTCAAGAGGCATGCTGGCGACTGATGCTACAGAATGCGGTCTTTAGAGTCCTTGTTAGCACCCGTCTCCCATGCCAGAGACATCGGTTCGTATCCCGCTCAGAGCATTTTGAGTAGGACTGGTTACATTGGTGCCGTGACCCGGAGTGAGGTTTAGGGGGGTGAGTGTAACGGAGGCAAGATAGTAAGAGCCGAGCACGTAAACCTCACTTCCCTGGCCTCAAGAGGCATGCTGGCGACTGATGCTACAGAATGCGGTCTTTAGAGTCCTTGTTAGCACCCGTCTCCCATGCCAGAGACATCGGTTCGTATCCCGCTCAGAGCATTTTGAGTAGGACTGGTTACATTGGTGCCGTGACCCGGAGTGAGGTTTAGGGGAGTGAGTGTAATGGAGGCAAAATAATAAGAGCCGAGCATGTAAACCTCACTTCCCTGGCCTCAAGAGGCGCGCTGGCGACTGACACTAGAGAATGCGGTCTTTAGTGTCCTTGTTAGCGCACCCGCCTCCCATGCCAGAGACATCGGTTCGAATCCCGCTCAGAGCAGTTTGAGTAGGACTGGTTACATTGGTGCCGTGACCCGGATGTGAGTGAGGTTTAGGGGGGTGAATGTAACGGAGGCAAAATAATAAGAGCCGAGCATGTAAACCTCACTTCCCTGGCCTCAAGAGGCGCGCTGGCAACTGACACTAGAGAATGCGGTCTTTAGTGTCCTTGTTAGCGCACCCGCCTCCCATGCCAGAGACATCGGTTCGAATGCCGCTCAGAGCAGTTTGAGTAGGACTGGTTACATTGGTGCCGTGACCCGGATGGGAGTGAGATTTAGGGGGGTGAGTGTAACGGAGGCAAAATAATAAGAGCCGTGCATGTAAACCTTACTTCCCCAGCCTCAAGATTTGATGCTGGAGAATGCGGTCTTTAGTGTCCTTGTTAGCGCACACATGCCTTGTTAGTGCACCCATGCCAGAGACATCGGTTTGAATCCCGCTCAGAGCAGTTTGAGTAGGACTGGTTACATTGGTGCCGTGACCCGGATGGGAGTGAGATTTAGGGGGGTGAGTGTAACGGAGGCAAGATAGTAAGAGCCGAGCATGTAAACCTCACTTCCCTGGCCTCAAGAGGTGCACTGGCGACTGATGCTAGAGAATGTGGTCTTTAGTGTCCTTGTTAGCGTACCCGTCTCCCATGCCAGAGACATCGGTTCGAATCCCGCTCAGAGCAGTTTGAGTAGGACTTGTTAAATTGATGCCGTGACCCGGAGTGAGGTTTAGGGGGGTGAGTGTAACGGAGGCGAAATAATAAGAGCCGAGCATGTAAACCTCACTTCCCTGGCCTCAAGTGATGAACTACACCTGTGGTTATCTAAGACACCTGAATGAACTTGAGGACAACTGACTTCATACATTCAATAAAAATCTATACGACACCAGGTGGCTAAAAATAATTGTAAAAATGCTGAGTCATTCCTTGCATGCAGTGCTTTTTCCATCTCATGATATGTTGAACTAAATATTATTTGGATCAGATTTTTGGAGAAGGATATTGCTCAGAAAACAACATTGATAGTATAAAAGAGGATTAATTTATTATATCTTAGTCAAAAGACTTACATTTTTTATGACACCAAGTGAAGGTTTAATTCAGGGGTGTCCAGTCCTGCTCCTGGAGGGTCACTGTCCAGCAAAGTTTAAAGCTCCAACTCCAATTAAACACACCTGAACCAGCTAATTAAGGTCTTACTCGGCATACTTAAGACTTCCAGGCAAGTTGAGACAAGTTGGAGCTAAACTCTGCAGGACAGTGTCCCTCCAGGACCGAGACTGGACACTTGGTTTAGTTGGTTAGCATTGCTCTATTAGCCCCTGCTGGTAGATGCTGTAACTACACTATCTGCAAGCAAAACAAATCTTTCTCCATTGACTGGCATTCAGAAATATCTGTGTATTCTGACAAACAGGATGAATTGAGATTAATGTAAATGTCAATGGGAAGCTTTACAGATCTCCTTTCTTGGTTTATGACAGAATTAAGTCATATATTATAACAACAGAACCAGGGAACATAGAAAAATGTGTCTCATCTGATAGAAAATGCTTACAAATACAGTATGTTCAAATATACTTTTACATTTTGACATTCAGACATTTTAAAATATGGCTTAAGTGTCAAAATATTTTTCAGGTCACTGTATTCGCAGGTTAGAAATTACATAATGAAACTGGTACTTACAGATCCACGGTAGCATTTCTTGACGTCCTCATATGACAGATCATCTATTAGATGCACCCTGTGATATAGAGAAAAATATGTAAGAGGATCAACCTGGATAACCAACATGATCTAGTTTAAATGAGTACCACAGAATCATGGTAAATGCACATATAAAATGAACTAATATATTTCCCCCTAAGATATGGAGTTTGGCATTGACTACAAAACTGAGCAAACACAGCCTTGTTCAAAGCCCTCAGGGTGAACTCATGACAACTTACAAAGCTGATGACCCTCAGCCCTCTAAATGTGCTCATGCTCAGGCCCGAGGCAGATAGCCATCTCATAACATGAAGCTTATGACTGTTGCATAAAAGAGGATTTCAGACAAGAGTTCAAGACATTCACGTGACACAAAACAGATTTTTGAGTTATAGTTTATTTTCATATTCCCTTTTAGATATTCTGTTGACTATTAGTAACGTTGCACCTACATGTCAACTAACTCTCATTAGAGTTTTAGTAGAATATTAGAAGACTGTTAGGGGTTAGGGTTAGTGGAATAAATTGACATGTACTTGCAAAGTTACTTATACTCAGTAGAATGTCTGTTGGGGGATCATAGCAGATACTAATGTCTACTAATACTCTACTAATACTGTAATGAGTTAGTTGGCACAACATTATTTATAATGAACAGAATGTCTAAAGGGAAACAATTAAAATAAGTGCTATGCAAACTTCTGTTAACCCACCAAATGCAGATGAAAATCAGGACACAAGGCTTTTTTAAATTGAGGTCAATGGAGTACACTGAATTCAGGACGCTGACTTTTGTGAGGAAACATCTGATCTAATCTTTTTCAATATGTTTGCCATTTAAAAAAATAATTTTTGAGTGAGCTATATTTGGAAATTACAATGAAATAAATTTTTATTTTACTCTTTTATTTCTTTAAGAGAAGTCACTGAGAATTTAGTGTTTATTTCTGTTATTTTTATGGTATCCTCAAACAATGACTGACTGTAGTAAAACTGAAATCAGATTTAATAATAAATATATTTAAATCTAGATTTTGATTGTCTGTTTTTTTCCTGATATTTTTGACTTGACAAATAAAAGTTCTGAATGAAAACTTTAGTAGCCAAATTGGCTAGTGAGTGAAAAAGTTCATTTTAAACACTGGGTACAAGTATTTGTGATGGTATAAGCTCCTCTAACTAAAGTACTAAAATGGGTATTCCTCAAGGGTCAGTACTGGGACCACTTCTTTTTTACATTATATATGAATGATTTTACAGAATATTAAATGAGTACTTGATGTCAAATGCATGCAGATAGTACTGTTATTTATGTATCAGACAATTATTTTGCATCCACCGAGATCACTTCATTTGTTAACAATTTGGATACTGTACTTGGAGTACAGTATCCAAATTGTTAACAAATGAAATGATCTCGGTGGATGCAAAATAATTGTCTGATACTATATGAAAAATGTTTCAATGTGTTCTCTATTAACAATTGCTGATTTTAAAATTATGATTGATCAAAATCAAAAAGAAAATGTTTAGGTGTAACACTGGAGTCTCAATTACAGTTTGATCAACATATAAAAAAATGTGCAAAACTATTTGAATTAGATCTTATATACTTATTAAAGCAGCCAAGTTGTGTATGTTTGCAATGATTTTTTTCACATCTTTTGTGACTACTTGAAGTCAGGCTCCTTAATCCATTACTACATCAATAGTGCCACTATATAATCAAGCTTTAAATGGAGGCTTTGGATCAGAAGTCAATGAATTTGGAAAAAAACAAACAAACAAAAAAAAAAAAAAACATTAAATGTATAAATATTTTAGCTCCTAAGGTTATTTGTCAATTAATAATGCAACAAGAAGAAAGGGCAATTACTAACAGGGGTGCAAGAAGTCATAATTGGTTAGAAGTCCACTTTAGACATTCTACTAACTGCAAATAACATGTCAACTACCAACGACAACTAATGACATCAGAAATCAAATTATGACAACTCTCTTCAATATACAGCCCCTAAGAGAAAGAGCTGTGGAGGGAACACAGGCACATGGCCAAGAGTGCAGCAGAGAGTCCTCTGGCACAATGTCACATCTTCCTCTATCTCACCATACAGCTGCTGACAGGACAAATGCATCTGTTATGCTTTTATCATCATTCAGCATAACAGGGAACCCCGCTACACCCACACTCGAGAACAGAAACATGTTTCTTTTCACACATCATTGTGCCAGAGAAGATAATATTATGTCCCCTTAGGCCACTATTGTTTCCACTGCACTGTGCTGCTGAATCCAATAAAAATGAACATCTAATATAGATGACTGTAAATTCCTTTTGTTGCCATTTGAACACAGACACAATGCATCAAAGTAGTGCTGACTGAGTTACAAACATCTGCTATCCTTTAATTAAATAAAAACAAATAGAAGTCTCCAGCAGTATCTCAGTGGTGTGTGAGAGACAAGTATGCTGTGTGTTTTTCACAGCAACATGTGATGTGGCTTCCTGTGTGGTGAGTGAGTCAGGATGGCATTCTGCCCACTAAATGTCAAAGAATGTGGTATGCAAATGTCTACAGAAAATAGTCATTTTCTGTATACAGTATGTAACACCTAGAAGACATTTGCCAAATGTACAGTCTTTGAGCAAAAAAAAAAAAAAAAAAAAAAAAATATATATATATATATATATATATATATATATATATATATTAATATATATATATATATATATATATATATATATATATATATATATATATATATATATATATATATATATATATATATATATATATATTTTTTTTTTTTTTTTTTTGTCCATTAAAATGAGAATTTTCCTTCTCTTAAAGGGATAGTTCACCCAAAAATGAAAATTCTGTCATCATTTACTCCCCCTCAAGTTGCTCCAAACCTGTATGAATTTCTTTGTTCTGCTGTACACAAAGGAAGATTATGTGGAAAAATGTTTGTAACCAAGCAGATCTCACCCCTCCTTGACTGCCATAATATTTTTTTCCCTACTATGGTAGTCAATGGGGGATGAGATCTGCTTGGTTTCAAACATTCTTCCAAATATCTTCCTTTGTATTCAGCAGAACAAAGAAATTTGTACTGGTTTGGAACAACTTGAGGGGAAGAAAATGATGACAGAATTTTCATTTTTGGGTGAACTATCCCTTTAAGACTACATAGAAATCACAAGTAAATAACATATGTTTGGAATGTTAGAAAACACCTCCCTGTTTCAACAGAAAAGACTCATTTAGATGGTTTATGAGAAGAAGACTGAATTTTTGACCAAACTACATTTCCTACCATCCTCTGTAGCAGCACAAGAATGACAAAATAGATAAAACATCAGCTAATGTGCATCATTTACTCTTCATTGCATTGCAGAAATTAAAGAGCTTAGATAAACCATTAAAGTTTTGCTTTTTGCTTTTTGGCTCCTGAGTCAGCATAACACGCATGCATCGTGCTGCTCACATGTACAGCATTGGCCAGTACTGAGCTGGTGTTCTGACATAAACACGGAAGCATTGCACTGTGTGAACTACATCAACTGCATAGGAGACTGATGTGGAAGAGAAGAGATTGCTGAATAAAGTTGTTATTTTTGTTTTGTTTTTTGCGCAAAAAAGTATTCTTTAAAATTAAGGAACCACTTTCATCAACTTTTCTGGCCTTGAAGTGGTATATCTTAATCAGAGAGCTTATTTCATCAAAAATATCTTAATTTATGTTCCGAAGATGAACGAAGGTCTTACAGGTTTGGAACGACATGAGTAATTAATGATAGAATATTCATTTTTGGGTTATTGCAAACAGATGAACACAGAGGTCATATTTGAATTAACAGTTCTTTTTAATACTATGTTTGTTTTGAGTTATATTATAGGGTATATGTTCAATATGTAGCTTTATCAGTGCTGAAGCAAATTTCAATTAAAAAAAAATAATAATAATACAATTTTGACAGTGTTCCAAATCTGCATCTTATTAAGTAAAGTGAACATGAAAATATCTGATTGGAGATCAGGTTGTAACCCTGCTCAAGTAGAATCAATAAACGTGATTATATACGGTTGGATTTGCTCACTTATGATTGAGGTAGGCTATTATATATAAAAAATTAAATACTATAGGCCTAACTATAACACTGCTTACATATCATTAAAAAAGGGGTGAAACAACAAAATAGGGGATGCACCGATGTATCGGCCAATAATTGCTTACCATCGGCTGATTGTTTACAAACAGCTGATGATTAGGGCAGATTATAAATTATAATATTTATTTAAAAAAATAAATTTCAGGACTGTCGACGCCACATTAACAGTAAAATAGCGACGTTAAAGCAGATGACACTATGCACAGTGTTGCCAAGTCCTTGGTTTTCCCGTGGAATTGGGCTACTTTAACAGTGTTGCCGTGGGTTAAAAATAAAAATCACCAATAAAGTGATATTTATCCCCTGGAATGCAAATTTTACCAGGGGAACCCCCTTCCAAAAAACGTGGATTTTACCCATCAGAATGCGATTTTCACCAGGGCACCCCCCTGAAACGCGATTGGGTTTTGGGCTAGGTTTGAGTAGCAATTGGGCGGGTTTTCTTGTAAAAACTTGGCAATGAATCCTGCAACCCTACCTATGAATCACCCGTAGTTCAAGCCAGGGTTGCCAGGTCTGCTGTTTTTCTCTACACCAAACATTATTTGTTGCGCATCTCCCGTCTAATAAGCTTTGTTACTTCTGAAACAGTCTCAGCTTTCAAATTCTGTCCATTTTACCATGAAATTCAAACAATAAATGGCATTTTGATGCTCTTAAAATGTGACGTGACAGATCGCTGTAGAGCCTCAGTTCAAGCGGCAGTGCAGAGCGCAAGTCTTTTCTTTCAGTTTAACACAAGTTATAGCATGAAAAAAATATGCATGAACATCAAAAGGTATGTTGCGAGATACAGTACAACTTACTGAAATGTATGATGTCTCATGTAGTCGCTCAATCAGTTTTTCAACTGCGGAAAGACATCAATAAGACAGCTTGTGAACAATGTTACTAAACATTGCATTTACCTCAGGAAAGATATCCAATGTTCACAGTTTATTAGTTAAAACACTAAAGATGAGCTTATTTACTGTTAATTATGCTTGAATAAATTTGTCATAAAGACAAGTGTTTATGAAAACTACCTTATGTGCAACTGAGTAGTTTTTGAGTGTAGCTATTATATCTGTAAATAAATAGCAGTTGAATATAATAGCTCTGTTGTTAATTTTAACTTCTAATATTATAGTAATGCATCAAATGACAGGGTTCCCTGTATAGTTTACAGAATTATTTGGAAAAGACTTTTTCCTTAAGAAAATGAAACAAAATCGGTATCAGTATGAGCAGATATTATTCTGAATAATCGGAGGAGAAATTTAGTATTGGTGCATCTCTAAATCAAAAAGTTGTAAATAGATTTGGCTCTGGTATCTGGTATCATGACATATACAGACTATCTTTAGGGACATCTGTGTAACATGTCTCACATTAATAACCATTCATTCAGCTGCCTCAAACTACTTTAAATAGATTCAATCATTTCGCTTTGTTCTTTAAGCAAAAAAAAAAAAAGATCAGTAATCATCATCTGCATGCAGATACCTTAAAAATGACAGTAAGATATAAATAGAGCGATATTACAATTGCTACTGTGTCTTTTGTGCTATCCAGACATGAGTCATGCGCTCTTATTATGCTGCGCATGGTGACTGCAGCATGTCACAGTTGCGGCTCATCTTGCCCTGCCTGCGGAGGTGGAGAGTTACCAGACTGGCAGGGTGTCTGTATGCCCTTGGCTGAGGTTCTGCATAGGCAGGCTGATTAACAGCCAAAATGCATCTAGAGCCAGAAAGAGAATATGTCCCAGCAGCAGTGTACGGTCAATAATTCATCTAGAAGCAAGTAAATGGGGATAAAGATCATCAAACTTGGATTTTTACGGAAGAAACGCAATACAGCCTCTCTGATAGTGAGCTGTTCAGTCATTCCGCCCTGTAGAAGTCAGCGGATGACTGTGTGAGCACATGACATAAAGCTCAACTAAACCTCATCTGAAAACACGCTCCTACAGTTACACTCAGTCACAGAGTGCTTTACACATATAATGGAGTCTGCCACCATGTGAATTACCGTTTGATTCATTTCCAACATTCCCAAAATAACATTTTTAAAACTTCAACCCTTGTGAATAAGAAGTGCACTTAATTGTATTGAATAAGTATTTCAAATGTTAAACATATTTTAAAAGAAAAAAAGTGTTATTGCAGGTAATATAATATTAATGAAATAAAAAGGCTGTTTAA
Source organism: Megalobrama amblycephala (assembly GCF_018812025.1). Lineage (NCBI taxonomy): Eukaryota > Metazoa > Chordata > Actinopteri > Cypriniformes > Xenocyprididae > Megalobrama > Megalobrama amblycephala. Next base: position 43,252,987 of record NC_063046.1, on the reverse strand, counting down.
GTGTACTTAAAAAGAGTAAAAAAAAAAAAAGCTGGGTTAAAAACAACCCAAGTTGGGTTGAAAATAGACAAACCCAGCAACTGGGTTGTTTTAACCCAGTGTTGGGTTAAATATTTGCCCAACCTGCTTTATTTAACTCAACTATTGTTTAAAAATTACTGTATTGCTTGCTTAAAATGAACCCAAAATATGTTGGAAATTATCATCTCTTAATATGTTTAATAAATGAACATAATAAAGTTATTAAACAATAAACATTTATTAAATTGCTTATTAATAAATGTTCAATTTTTGGTTATTATTGTTGCCTCTAGTAATTATGTGTCTGATTTTTAATTTCCAACCTATTTTGGGTTCATTTTTAGCAATGCAGTAATTTTTTAACAATAGTTGGGTTAAATAAAACTACCCAGCAGGTTGGGCAAACATTTAACCCAATCGCTGGGTTTGTCCATTTTCAACCCAACTTGGGTTGTTTTTAACCCAGCATTTTTTCATGGTCATAATGTTTAACACATTTAAGTACACTTTTGCAAACTGCCCTTTTTTACTTTAAACCTATTTTAAATCATTATTTTAATACAATTTTGTCATGCTTTAAAAAAAGTACTCTTATTTTGAAGTGTCGTCTAACATACTAAAGCTCATGTAAAATATTTGATTATAATTTGAACATTAGTGTGTTATTCAATATGCAACTTCACTACAAATGCGTAATTACAAATATATTTAAATACATGACATACATGTTTCAATAAAAATTACATTAAAGTTTATTTTAGTTTACTATAAATGCTTGTCAGTACATTCAGCAGGGCAGTAGAAATAATTATGAAATACCATACAAAGATGTGTCAAAAAAGAACTATGAAGTTCAGCTAATTGCATTTAATATAAGTTTAAACTGTGTTACATTTTCATTTTATTGCATTTAACATGCAGTTACGTTTTTGAAAACATCACATTCATTTCACGCTGAAGTATATTGGATATATATTGGTTTAGGGTTAGTTACATGTAATTATGCATAATTTATAGTTATTACAATAGTAACTACATGTAACATATGTAACAATGACACTGCAAAATAAAGTGTTACCGTATATTCTTTTTAAAGTTTGTTATTTCTGTAATAATAAGTACTGTATTTAAAAGTGTGATAAAGTGTAACTTTTTCACAAGGGAAGTTCTTGAATAAAAAAAGCTTCAGGGTCAGATAAGGGGTATTTGGTTATTTTTGTTATTTATGAACATGCTACGGTAAAAATCTTTATTCTACATGAGATGGTATCATAGAAAGGATTGCACTGAACCAATATTTTACCTGAATATTGTGTTTGCAGTCTGACTTGTATGTGAATGGGATAAAAAAAGACTGTTTAACACAAAATAATACGTAAATATTAAACGTCTTTCTGTAGAATTTTTTAATAATAAACATTAAAGGTCCCGTTCTTCGTGATCCCATGTTTTAAACTTTAATGTTGTTGTTAGAGTATAAATAAAATCTGTAAAATTTTAAAGCTCAAAGTTCAATGCCAAGCGAGATATTTTATTTAACAGAAGTCGCCTACATCGAACGGCCAGTTGGACTACATCCCTCTACTTCCTTCTTTAATGACGTCACTAAAACAGTTTTTTGACTAACCTCCGCCCACAGGAATACACAAGAGTTGCGTTTGTAGAGTGTGTTTGTCGCCATGTCGTCGAAACGCTGTTATTTTCATCCCGCAGTCCAATCACCGGGTCTGATTCCGGCTCAAATTGATAGGGTAAAATTAAAGACATGTTTACAATAACACTGAGCGCGTGCATCTCCACGTTATGGTAAGAGGCGTGACCTTTCCGGGCAAGGTTCGCTAAGCTGCTGTCGAATCACAACACAGGAACCGCTGGCACAATCAGAACTCGTTACGTATTTCTGAAGGAGGGACTTCATAGAACAAGGAAGTCATCAGCCCGTTTTTATGACAGTGGAAACAGCGGTATACAGATAAGTAAATTATGTGAAAAATACTGTGTTTTTTTTACACGCGAAACATGAACACGTTATATAGCACACTATAAACACAATCAAAGCTTCAAAAAACCACGAAAAACGGGACCTTTAAAATAGTTTTGTTTAGAGGGTAGGGAAACAAAAACCAGTGTAGGAAACACTCAAGTGACGTTTTCTTGTGAGAGTATGTCTTGGCTTGAATGTTTATTATGGCTACCTTGTCCTAACTAATCTATTCCAAATCACTTGTAGGGTCACAGCTGGAGCCTATCCCAGCATCTCAGAACTGTTGGAAAAACCCACAATAACACAGGGAGAACATGCAAACTCCACACAGAAAGCCTCAGCGGGACTCAAACCGTGGACCTTCTTGCTTCACCGCAATACTTCCAAAATAGCGTAAAGCCAGATGACACAAAGGCAATCGCAGTTGAGTCTACTTTTCAAGTCCTAACTTGCCTGAAATGCATGTCATCGTCCTTCGAGGGCTCCGACTGATCGTGAGGTGTTAGGAGCCCGACATCTTCAGCCTGATCCTGATGATCACTCATGGTCTTAGGCCTGCAGTACACACAAACACACACAACAACACGTCATACACACTTCTAACGAGCAAACACAAACATTTAGCCTTTTCCCATAGAGCACATGCTATTTCTGGGCTACAATTAGACAGGTGTGATAAATGGACCACGGCTTCTGCTGAGAACGCTGCTCTACTGTCACCATCAACACCACATGATGTTTTGGCCTATTTTCCCTTGTTATCTTTAATTGGGAAGCTTCATTAGGCTGCTTTGAGTCATCTCTGTGTGCACTGACAGACCGTTTCCTGTATTTGAAGGTCACACCATTTGATCCGCTGCTTAATGCACCCCAGAGACTTAATGCATGCTGCTACGTCGAACATACGCAGCTGGTGCGCTGCTCATCTAAATCGCTTAACTAGCAGTTATCCTGCTGGCTTTGTGCTAATGCACCTATAGGACAGAAATGAGAGGAGGGCAAAGTGCAAGGTATGCAAGCCTAAAGTGTCTTAAAATACAAAGAGAAATACATAGACAAGAGGATTAAACGGTCAACGCATGACAACGGTAACAGTTACTGAAGTTTCTGTGCTTTAAAGGGTCATATCATATATATTTGATTATTAATATTTTTTCCATCATAAATTAGATTTTCTCTCTCTCTGACCCTTAGAATGAAGCAGGGTATTTTGTGCTGCTGTGCCTTTAAGAAACGCCCCCTTCACATGTGAACTGGGAAAAAAGCTCTTTGCTCCGCCCACACACAGATGCTGCAGCAGTATATGATTTGGTTTACAGAAAAAAAGCAGATTATGAATGAACAGAAGATCCCTCGTGAAAAAGAAACACACTTACTATGGAAATAATACACTTTAAAAGAATATACTTAAGTGCAAACTCGGACATTTAATTGCATGTTATTTGAAATTAAATGAAAATGTTTCAAAGTTTAAATTAATATTATATGCATTTAGTTGAACTTAAGAGTGTTTTTAGGACCTATTTAATTAGGACTTAAGTACATCTTTATATGTAATTTCATAATAACTTCTATTGTCTTTGATATTTGGTTAAAGTGTACTGCCGAATGTACAGACAAACATTTATGCTAAACATAAAATATAATTTAATGTCATCTCTATTGAAACATATACGTCATGTTTTTAAATATTTATAATTACACATTTGTAATGATGACATTGCAATTTAGTACATTTAAAATTAATTTACTTTAAATGTGATATCAAATAACCCAGTTTGTGCTTTAGTATGTTAGTCCACACATCAAAATAAGTGTACTTTTCTTTAAAACATGACAGAAGATTATTAAAACAATGATTTAAAATGTACTTTAAAGTAAAATTTGACTATATTACAAAGTGCACTTTTTAAAAGTTAAAGTTACAAGTTAGAAAACAGTCATTAAAGTGTACTCTCTTTAATTACATTAAATTTTTATTTCATTATATTACATCATCTGCAAGTAAATTTTTTTTTAAATGTAAAAGTTTTTTTGTTTTTACAATTAAGCACACTTCTTTTTCACAAGGGATGGCTTAAAATGATTTAAAGTAAGACAAAATTAGCTAATAAAGATGTAAACTGACATCATATTTCTTTTTTTTTTTTCTTTTAAAATTTGTTTCCTCAAGAACTGTCTTTTTTAAGAAGATTTGGAAAACCTGGATATATGAGAGAATTTTAAAAGTGTGATTTCTAAACCTCATGAAGTCATGAAATTAATAAAATTAAGTCATGTACATTTCTATAATGAATATAAATTTTACTAATTTTGTCAGGCTCTAAAAAAATAATCAGATAGAAATTGATTACATTTCTCAGTGGAAAAAAAAAAATATGAAAAAACCCATGTATTCTGTGATCACGGACAAATAGAAAATGATAGATAAAGATTGTGAATAACGGAATTCAATTATTTTAATTACAATTCTTTTATTTAATTATTTTAATGTTTAATCTTTCAACTTTGTCATTAAAGCAGAAATACCAGAATTATCTAAGCCTACATGAGGGGCCTTGGAGTCAAACAGTTTGAGAACCAATAATATACAGTACTGTATATTATTTGTACACTGATAAACATGTGATTTCTAATCGTCCCAACAGGCGCCATTGACGTGTAAATGTGGACAAGCATGTGTTAATGTATTCATCCGTCTGATGCAGAGGCTCGGTTCGCTTCAGCAGCTCCAGCTTCTGCAGGTTAGTATGTTTTCATTATAGTACTATGAACTGTTTTATATCATGATATGACGCTTTACCAATGACAGAGCTGTCCTAAATATTGGAGGTTAATCAGTGCCCTCCCTGTTTCTCTATATTAGTGCGTATTTACTAGGTAGGATAACTGCTAATCCGTTTAGCCAAATCAACTTTGGCCTACAGACACAGAAGACTCTCTTAAAGACACACCACCATTTTTTTTGCTACCTGGCAACGGCATTGATGACAAAATCGCACATGCTGCAAAAGCTCTAAACAAGGAATAAATGCTTGAGAACACTCTTAAAAATAAAGGTTCGGTGTGTTTTTACAGTGGAAGAACCTTCAGTGGAAAAAAAAGAACGTTTTTTTCTCAACATGAAGCACATTTTATTAATATAAAGTACCTTTACTACTATAAAGAACCTGGAAAGATTCCATGAATATTAAAGGTTCTTTATGGAACCATCAATGCTAATAAAGAACCTTTATTTTAAAGAGTAAAGCATGTTTGCTCTGAATACACATGATTTACGAGACATAAAACAAAGCACGGGAAAGCCTCCAACCTTTCTGGTAGTTAAAATCAGTTAATTAATAGCATCTTTCAAACTTAAAGCACATATAAAGGTATAAAATATCACACTTGTCTAAATTAGCCATATAACTAATATAGGGTTGTGCATACTTTACAACTATTAAAGTACAATAAGCCATAAGATACAGCCGTAGTAACTGCTATAATGTGTTAATGTTAATGGTTTACAGCGAGCAATGACAGGAGGTTGGCTGTATTTGTGTAAAGGGCCCTCAGGGCTTCACAGCAATAACAGAGAGGCAGCTGTGCTGCAGGAGGCTCATGGGCTGTTCTCATGTACATCTGCAGGCTGTAGCTTCACCCCAGGCAGTGACACACAAGAGAGCTTTCTGACGGTTACTTTGCAAGTCATTCACACGGCATTATCCAGACCGTATTGTGAGGACATGCTGGTGAGCTTATTTTGTTGGAAAACACCTGTGTGATCACGGTTTATGTCAGCAAGAGTCAGGTTTAAATAAGCACACAATCCTTTGTTTCATTTTCGAATGCTGGAACGCTCTGAAAAACATTTTTTCTTCCCCTAACTTTACAAAATTGTGGTAATTATGAGAAAACTCTAGTTGTTGCATTTGTTACTATTGTAAAACCATAATAAATTCCTAAGAGGTGTCGCCTTATTTTTTGATTGGTTAATAACATCACTTTTGGAAATCTGATAAAAACTATGATTGTTGAAACGCTGAACTCATGTAGCCTACATTACTTTTGGTGGCATATTATTGTAAAGAATTAAGAGGACTCTCCCTGCGAGAGACCTACATTATCGTCTTAACTTCTCTTGGCCTGCTCCACTGCCCTTTCCATTTATGAATACACACATATACAGTCCAGTCCAAAAGTTTGGAACCACTAAGATTTTTAATGTTTTTAAAAGAAGTTTCGTCTGCTCACCAAGGCTACATTTATTTAATTAAAAATACAGTAAAAAACAGTAATATTGTGAAATATTATTACAATTTAAAATAACTGTGTACTATTTAAATATATTTGACAAAGTAATTTATTCCTGTGATGCAAAGCTGAATTTTCAGCATCGTTACTCCAGTCTTCAGTGTCACATGATCCTTCAGAAATCATTCTAATATGCTGATTTGCTGCTCAATAAACATTTATGATTATTTTCAATGTTGAAAACAGTTGTGTACTTTTTTTTTCAGGATTCCTTGATGAATAGAAAGTTCAAAAGAACAGCATTTATCTGAAATACAAAGCTTCTGCAGCATTATACACTACCGTTCAAAAGTTTGGGGTCAGTAAGAATTTTTATTTTTATTTTTTTGAAAAGAAATTAAAGAAATGAATACTTTTATTCAGCAATGATGCATTAAATCAATCAAAAGTGGCAGTAAAGACATTTATAATGTTACAAAAGATTAGATTTCAGATAAACACTGTTCTTTTGAACTTTCTATTCATCAAATAATCCTGAAAAAAAATATTGTACACAAATATTTTGTACAATTGTACACATTAAATGTTTCTTGAGCAGCAGATCAGCATATTAGAATGATTTCTGAAGGATCATGTGACACTGAAGACTGGAGTAATGATGCTGAAAATTCAGCTTTGCATCACAGGAATAAATTACTTTGTGAAATATATTCAAATAGAAAACAGTTATTTTAAATTGTAATAATATTTCACAATATTACTGTTATTTACTGTATTTTTAATTAAATAAATGTAGCCTTGGTGAGCAGATGAAACTTCTTTTAAAAACATTAAAAATCTTAGTGGTTCCAAACTTTTGGACTGTACTGTATGTGTATATATATATATATATATATATATATATATATATATATATATATATATATATATATATATATATACACACACACATATATATATATATATATAGTTTGTATGGCGTGGATGCTGACTAATTAAATGCACTGATACTAAATTTCTCTGCCGATACGATAGCCGATTATTCAGAATGATACCGACAGTCTGGGTTTTTTTTTTAAAAGAAAAAATCTCTCCTAACTAATGCTGTAAACTATACTCATTTGGTACATTACTATAATATTAGAGGTTAAAATAGAGCTATTATATTCAACTGCTATTTATTTTAAGATATAATAATTACACACAAATAAAAATGGAAATGTTTGTATGCAACTCAGTAGGCTAAATAAGATCCTCTCTAGTGTTTTTTCAGGCTAACTAACGAAATGTGAACACTGGTTAACTTTCCTGAGGTAAATGTGACAAGCTGTTTTATTGACATCTTTTCACGATTGAAACACTGATTAAGTGATTACATGAAACATTTTGGTAAGCTTTACTGTATCTTTAAACATACCTTTTGATGTTCATGGATGTTTTTTCGTGCTATAACTATAAATATCGGAAGAAAAGACTCCGCGCTCTGGCTTGAACTGAGGCACTGCCACATCAAATTTAAGAGCGTCAAAACAGCATTTATTGTTTGAATTTCATGATAAAATGGAGAGAATTTGAAAGCTGAGACTTTGTTTCTTATCACAAGTAACAAATCACAAAGCTCTTTGCGATTATTGGATGAAAGGCGCTACAAATAATGTTTGGTGTAGCGAAAAACTGCAGACCAGGAAATCCTGGCCTGAACTGTGGGTGATTTGGTCTTTAACTTCGCTACTTTTGAACTGTTTATGCATTATGTCTTGTTAACTTGTCCTAAATTCAACACGAGAGATTTTCTGTACACGCAGTATGAGTTGCAGTCTGACATGTTTTTCCACCCCCTTTTGATTGAAAGGATATCATTGGCTGTTAAACAATCAGCAATGGCCAATAAATCCTTTTATCGGCCAATACATTGGTGCATCTCTATTTAAAATCTCTTGCATAGTAAAAATATCCTTTCCAGTGTTTGGTACAGACTAAATGAACAATTAATGGTGTTTAATCGTGTATTAAAACCTAACAACGATGACTAGACTTTAATCAGGGTAGCGCCATATTTAATTTTTAACAGGAATGAAAACGAGGCTGTGAGAGATACAGTGCGTTCAATGGATCATACTGTCTAACAGCAATCCAATTGTTCAGCTGATGAAAAAAAAAAAAACTTTCAGTAGACAAAAAACAGTTTTGAAAGTTATGAGTTGTGAAAATGATGTGATCTAGACTGTGCATCTATCCCTCACAACCTTGTTTTCATCCGCATTGAATTCAATATGGCGTCTAACCTGACTAAGGTCTAAATTAAAGTCGGTGTGGTTACTTACAGTTCAATAAAGCAATTTTATAGCCGCCTAAACTTCTGTAACCATGATAAAATCACTGTAACACAATGCATCAAGCAAAATGGTGGCAAATATTAAATAATAGAATATATTTTATTACATTCAATTTTCTTAAACGTAGCAAAAGAGAAATTATTCGTATAAGTACACACATTTGAAGCACATATTAATAATGTTACCCGGACAGCTTATTATCGCATACGTAACATTAATCGTCTCCGTCCAGCCCTCTCAATGAGGAGCACTGCCATTACGGTTCATGCGCTTGTCACATCACGTATTGATTATTGGCTTCCTGTTAAGCAACATTGAATTCAAAATATTGCTTCTTGTTTACAAGGCATTGCATAATCTCGCTCCTCCTTATTTGTCTGATCTTCTCTCCACTCCCTCTCGAACACTTAGATCATCATCTACATGTTCTTGCTCATATGCAGATGGCTTCTATGGGATGTAGAGCTTTTAGCTATGCTGCCCCTCATCTGTGAAACTTCTTTCCACAGGACATCAGCAATAGTGATACTCTTCCCATTTTTAAATCTCGCCTATCGGCAGGCTTTACAGTGACTGTGTATATATATCTTTTATAAATTGTAATTTTTTTTAGGGCAAATTGCTGTCTTTTTTCATTTTGTTTTGTTTTATCTGCTTTGTAAGGTGTCCATGACTGTCATGTAAGACACCAATAAATAAAATGCATCATCATTATTATAAAACATACAAATTTACATACATAAGAATCTGAATAAAAACGAACAATTATCTGCCAAGTAAGTCGCTCGCTTGACGGTTTGCAGCTGCCGATGTAGCAACTTTAGCACATTAATATAGAACTTAATTGTTGTTTAACAGAATACAGTAGCAGTATTTTACTCTATTTCCAGCTAACAAAAATATATTCTTTTTAGGTTTTGCTAACAGTTATGAAAACATCATTTCTGCTTGTTGAAATTATTTAAAAATGTTTTTTTCTTGGTTATACAAATGTTAAGGGAACATTCCATTTTATAATTTTGTAAACATTATGGGAACCTTACTTTGGAATGTTCTGAAACAAGTAACATTAAAGGTGCAGTATGTAGGATTTCTGTCCGCTAGAGGTCGCTAGAGGCCTATTCAAAACAAAGGCGTAGCTTAATGATGCCAAGTTTGAGCGCGGAATCTTGAGACGTGGTCTTCACCTCAACGGAGGGTACGAAAGAATCGGGATAGGACTCGGGAAGAAATCATGTTCATGGATGAGATTATTAACGTTACTGTAGTATGAAGCAGAGCAGGACCGAGTGTTGTGGGAGCTGAACGAGGCCACTGGAGCGACTGCGCAACACACACCTCACGAGCAGCGGGACTTTTATTATGCCACAGTCGCCAGCACCGCTTCCGCTTTTCACTTGTTGCACACTGCAGTAAGATAGTTCGATTTTAGAATATCATATTAAATGCTGGATGGCTTGTGTTGATAAATGGCATGTAATTAATTTTAAAACGTATTGCATGATGGAGAAAAGTCTGTATTACTGTTACTAAAAATAAAGCTGCATCTGATTATGCTATGTTAGCTAGCAAAATAATGTTTTTCTCTGAGGCATGGTAAAGCATGGTACTCGCAAAAAAAAAATCAAGAAGATTAGATTTAAACAATAAGACTAAACATGTTGAGCTATATTACAACAATTAGTTCTGTCTATAAATATATCAAAACAGTTGTTCCCTTGTCTATTAAAACATGTAATATATTAAAGCGTCTTTGGTGTTTCCATGGTTTCTACAAAATAAACTGAGGGTAACGCGGGTATGACGCAATTGACAGGCGACTCCTCACACGTCCTGGAGCTTTGGTTAAATTTGCAATTTTCTCACGATTCACAAATAGTTGGAAACATTTGGGATATTGTAAGTACTCAAGTGAACAAAATATATAACACTGGCCTCGTGGTTTTTGGATATTTTACTGCAAAAATATTACATATTGCACCTTTTTTTAAAAAAAACAGACAAACATCCAACTAAAACGTTTCAGACAAACTTAGTATGCATGTGTAAACAATTTTTTTTTGTGCTAACATTTTGAGAGCATTATTAAGGACCAGATAACTTGAACAAATTTTGTTCGGTAACACTTTAGTTTAGGGACCGATTCTCACTATTAACTAGAAGCTTATTAGAATGCATATTACTAGGATATTGACTGCTTATTAGTACTTATAAAGCACATATTAATGCCTTATTCTGCATGACCTTATTCTACATCCCTTAATCCCACACAACTAATACCAACATAATTAATAAGCAGTAATTAGGAGTTTATTGAGGCAATAGTCGTAATTAATAGTTAGTTAGTGAGAATTAATCTTAAGTGTGACCGTTTGTTCATAATGAGAGAACATCGACAGAACTTTAACATCCAAAATGAAAGAAAACACGTTCCATGAACGATCTATGTTTTTGTGCCTACATTATCAAAGAGCAAATAACATTCACCGAACGTTATATCAATGTTACTAGAAGAAAGTTTGAGAAAACCTTCCTAGAACATTAAAGTTCTGAGAATTTACTCATTTGTAATGAGTTAGTCAATGCAGTGTAAATTTAGCATTAAACAAATAAACTGGCTCTGTTTACCACAAAATCTGATATTCTCCGAGTGTACATCAGTCTAAACCTGTGCGCGAATTAGATATGTGAATTACAAACAGTAGACGTCACTACGTTCGCAAAATATAGCGAGTTGATAACGTTACGTACCTGACGGTGAGGAAATATCCAAAACCTCGCTCGACGTATCCCATAGAGACGTGTCAGTGTAAAGACAACGGCATCATACCGGCGTTATAATAGTCCGTGCTCATAAAGAGCGTGTTTATGAATGTAAAGGGTCATAACAAGTGTTATTGTGAGCGATATGTCTTATGAGAGCTTTAGCGTCAGCAGCATTAGCGACTCGGTGTTATTAGGAAGCTCCGGGAACTCTCGCTGGATTTACTCCTCGGTATCAGCGCACACACATACACACAGACTGACTGACACGCTGCAGAATCGCAATAAATAGCCATTTGCTCGTTAAATCAATTATTCTTCTAGTCCAGCCACTTCTGACAAATTAAATGTCCGTAGACGTCTATAAAAATGGATATGTATTTGAAATGTAGCCAGCTATCATAAAGAAAACATTTCAAAATACGTATTTAGCTAGTACTTTACAACAGTTGTTGGTTATGTTATATTTCTACATTGATCTTAATTTGAGATTTGTAAACCAGATATTAAATAATAGGCCTAAAGATTGTGTAAATCAAGTTAAAAGAGATGTACACAAGAAAGCATATGAATCAAATCCAAAATTAAAATGCACTTGTAGCAATAAAGCACGTCAACAGCCTGAAATGAATGGGGACGTTCACATTTTGGTGAAACATTTTCTACTGCACAGATCAGTTGAGTTCTTAATAGCTTAAAGTTCAGCATTAATAAAAGTCAGTCCACACACTATTCATCTGAGCCTCACCGGTCTCTGGTGCGACAGGTCCTGGTGCCGTGACCATGGGGGCGTCTCTGTGCCTCAGGCCCCTCCGCTGAAGGAGCCTCAGAACTGGCAGCGTATATAGTGCATCCCATGAAATCCCAGATATCTGATGCAGACTTGCTTAGCAGCAAGAAGAAAAGTGTACTTCCATGCCCTTGCAGGACATCAGAGGAAAAGTCATTGCCTCAGCATCTCCCTACCTCCCTCCCATCCCCCTCCCATCAGATTCAGTGATAATCAGATTTTACATCCAGAAAATCATCCCGCTGCATAATCTCCACTGCTGCATCACGTTGCACATAAAAAGCTCCTTTTGTCATAGACAAAGCACTTTACACAAGCCGAAAGGGCTTACGGCTCTTACTGTGCAAATACTCAAATGATTACAAACAATTACCCTTTCAGACATTTCATTGTTATCATATGACTGTCTAACAACATTAGAGCAATAATATGGAAAGTGAATTAAAATGCTAGGGACTTGGAATTTCATGCATCCAGGATTTTAAAGGTGAAGCATTTGAAATATTTACAGCAATTGATTGAGCATGTCATGTCTTATAAACGGTAAACACAACGTTCCCACAGTCATAGAAAATGTGAAAAATCACAGATTTTTAAAAAAAAATGACTGAACATAACATGGGAAATAATTCTTAAAAAGTGACTGACAATTCTATAGTGCATATAACATTTTCTAGCGTTTCATTGCATTCCAGAAATCAATAACGGTTTGGATAAATCATGAAGATGTACTGGTCAAACGTGTAAGAATGGGATAAATGAATTAATTTGATAAATAATCACTGACAGTGGGAATTAGTGTCCTCTAGTGGTGACTAGATCTTACAATGGTCAATAAGGCCCTGTTTACAAGATGTGTTTCGGTCGATCGGATCACAAGTCGACGAGGGAGACACTTTTGTCCACTTTCAACCACTTCTGTCCCGATTTCTTAGAGGGGAGGGTCCATCGGTGGGTAAATGTATGGTTTTTCAGATCTTTCGATGTAATGGATGAAATAAGCTCATGCAATTTACGTATGAACTCGCCAGGAGATGATGGAAAACATACGGAGAGCATCAGCTTTCATTTCTGCTCTGATAGCCGAACGACCATGCCAAACGCTGTGAGTGCGAGTTAGAAATCAGGAATGGTGAGAGAACATTGTGCTTGGTACATTTTTATCTTCAAACCAAACTTGGGTCTTCAGCCGACAAAGTTTAAATCCCGTCTGGCTAGAGCGTTTCTCATAATGTTTACACATTAAGTTAGTAGGTGGAGAGTAGGCGGTCTTTTGTGGCTGTTCAAACATATTTAACCACATGAGCGTCTACACTATGAAAGCAATCCGATCAAATGCTTTTTCGACTACCTCTGGAAGTTGTCGAAAGTGGACAAGCTCAAAACATTTTAGACCCCTTTTACACCTTTATATAGCTTCCAGAAAGTGCATCCTCTTCGACATTTCTCTAATTTTAGACTTCTAACTTATGACCTGTGTTTTGTTTTGTTCTGTCCTCTGCACTTCCACGTTCATCATTGCATCATACACCCTCCCCTCGAAGAAATCAGGACAGAAGTGGTTGAAAGTGGTCAAAATAGACAGATTAAAACACCAGGTGTAAACGGGAATGTGTCTCTCATATACTTGTGATCCGATCAACCAAAACGCATCTTAATACCAGGTGTAAACAGGGCCTATGATAAAAAACTATCTTCTGATTAAAGGATAAGGACATCTACCTTTATTGTAAAAGTGAAGAAAATGTACAAAAAACATACAAAAGTACATGGATGTAAAACAGAACAGAGAGAGCCACACAAGGACAGATGTGATTGTCTCATAAAAAGATTTATTTTTTTTTTTGCCTAAATGTACAAAGGCAAGTTACAGTATTGTATAAAAAAAAAAAAGAAACGTGGTAATGTACACTTTACATAAGAGAACAGTCCAAGAAAGAACAGGAGGAATTGGGTGATACAGCCAAAAAAAAAAAAAAAAAAATCCAAACAAAGCCATTAAAAAAAATGTAAACATTCTTTAAGTACCGGGGCCTGATACCTGGTGATAAATTGTCTTTTGAGAAACACTTGGGATGAAGCGTGACAGGAAAGGTAGTCCATCGTGAAAATGATGTAAAGCATGCAATAGTGCACTGCATCCTCTTTCCAACAAATCAAAGCATGTCAACCGAGCACCAATTTTCATGAACTGAGAATCATTCTTAACTGACAAAAACCATGAGGATCAAAAATAATGGTTCAGGTTTGAACTCTTGACAATTCTTTGCAGCACAAACATCCCAATGTACCTAATATCAAATTACATATTGATGAATTTGGATGTGTAACAGCCCATTTCTCTTAGTATTCCGTGTACCGTGGTGCTTTACTGCTTTTTTTCCATTGTGACTTTACACATGGGATTGAGTGAATGAGTCAACGTAATCCTCCGAACACCTGTCTGTCGTCTCGTTCCAACAGAGCCTGTTAAAATCTACCTGCTCGTGTGAAAGCGTGTAACCCAAAATCAGCATTTTCTGCAGAAAACGACCAGGAAAACGCCTGAGATCCATCATGAGCTACGACTAGTCGAGATTTTAGATTAAGAGACTCCCGAGACTCATTTGAGAGTTTCAAGGATCTACTAAATGGTTAAAAAACCCAGCAAGCATTGTGACAGCAAGCCAAAACAAAGCTATAGCAGATAAAGCAGAGGACAGTACCAAAAATGGAAAAGAAAAACACACCCGAGAGAGGAAAAAAAACAAAAAACAAAACAAAAAAGTAATCAGATGGTTGCTTGGTTGAATTTTAAAACAGTCCCTCTGTACATCATATACAGACATCACATAGTGTGCGCAACCAAGAAAGTCGACAGCGTTTGCTGCGAAACCAAAGTATGCTTTGCCTGAGGAGACACTGTTTAAAGTCACATTTCTAGTGCTATAGTACACCATGCTGGACGACACATGAAATACACAGAGCATGATGGGCTATGAAAGCATGTTCGGGTCAAACGCTCACTTGGTTTCATAAAACACGCTGGAGTTATCACGACACTTCCACAATAAGTGTTCAGGGATAGAGCGGCCCCATGCAAGAACTTCAGAACAATTAGAACGAAACTACTGGGCCTCTGGTGTCACGCACCCCATACCGCTGTAGCAGAACGGCCACCACGTAAGCGTCTCTCTAAAAGAACTTACTATACCTTGTCACATTAACAAACATCCATTTTAAGAACCACAGCGATAAATCGGAAATTCTGTTAGCCATGAGGTAAGGTAGCCAAGACCGGAAGGAGGATATTCGGATTCAAGTCGAAGGATAACCAAGTGGAATCGATGAGAATTCCCTGGAGTAAACGGACCTCAGCCAGCGATGTTCTTAAGAAAGACTGAGGCGGAACAGTGCTCACTAAAATGATATTTCACAAATGAATCTTGGAAGTGAAATATCTCGCTGAATGCAGTTGTGCAGCCATATGATACAGGATGCTTTCTTTAATTTGATAGACCATGAGATGGTACTGAGTCTCAATAAAACAGCATGACGGTCACCGGAACTTACTGCAGTTTAAGCAGAGTGCTATAACTTACTGGTTGTAGGAACAGAATTATTTTGAAAAAATAAAAAAGTCATTTTTGTTACACGGAACCATGCTGATGATCGAGAAGCTAAGCATGGAAGAAAGAAAAAATCGTGAGGAAAAAAAAGAAAAGAAAAAGAGAGCAGTCTTGAGGCATGTGGCGATGAGAACCGTTTAGGAACCACTGGCAGAAAGACAGAGTTATGAGACAATGCTAGATATTATCTGCAGCGTTCACTGGTGGTATCTAGAGAACAATTCAAAAACCGTGGGTCAAACCGATTTTTTTTTTTTTGTTCAGTGAGGATGCCAACTAAAATAAACAGGAAACAACTTTAGTTATCTCAGTGTGATAAAACTATTTTCAGTCTTTGTGTTCTTGTGTCCCCTCGAGTCCTTGCCTCAGCCTGGTCACAGCCTGCGTCGGGAGAGTAGAATGACAGTCCTTGGTTTTCGATCATTGCTCACCAGTTCACAGGCATATAGTTCAGTGGCCAGCTGGGCTTTGAGCAGGGCGGGATGGCTTTGAACCTGGTCTCAGTCTGTAGTGGGGTACGAGGTACAGATACTAGGAAAACATCTGCCACACATTCCGGCAGAAAAACTAAAAATATAGAAACACCATTCAACTGATGTCTAAATGAACTCCATATACTTCCCCATGTGATCCAGTCACATGATTATTTGTAAAGAAGGGCGAGACAATCAGGTTTCCCTAAAGAAAGAAAGAAAGAAAACCACTGGTTAGAATACAAATTTAAATGTATTATTTTTTTTAGATTTATTATTAAACATGCCTAATGCACTCTCCCCATTCCCCTGATGTTATTACATGTTTTTCCACCAGAGGTCAGCATAGGCTTCATTTGTTGAAACGGTACAGGAGAGTTAACATTGCTGCTGTGCTAAAAACACTAGCCTCAATCTAGAGGTCCTTAAATAATCATGCTGTAGTGAAACTGATGGGTGGTCTATAGATCCTTAAGTTGAAGGGCCTCAAGTGGACAATTATAAAGACCTCTCTGTGAGCTTGGGTATCAAAAACAAGCTTTTACATTACACATGCTGCTGTCATAATTGACTGATTTATGCGATTTACTCTCTGTTTGGCCACAATCCATCACTTCTGCTGACTTTTCTTGATCTTTGTTTCCTCTTACCATTCTCACCTCCGTGCTGGTGGGTACAGGGAAGGGGCTGAGGCTTGCTGACTGGCAACAATCGCTGACGATGAAAGGCCTGCAATTAAGGAACATCCAGTAAAGATGTTGTTTACGCACAGTTTCCTTGTGGAATTGGCACAGTTTTATAGCAGCAATATTTTGTCCCACATCAAATGAGCCATTTGAAATCTCATTAAGAAATGCCTGGTTCACATTACCACAGCAAAAACAACTAGCCTAACTAATATACATTTCAAATATTATTAAAGACAAGTCAACAGTCAGTAATAAAATTACAACAAATAAAATAGCTAATGCACAAATGAATAGGCCTACAACTGAGTACAGGTACAGAAATTGAAATCAAATGTAAAAACACTGCACAGTTTTCTTTTTATTAATAAAATATAGATTAATCTTTATTAAAATTACAAAAGTTACTCATTTAAGATCAGTGTGTGATTTTCTTTTTCTTTTTTTCTTTGATTAAAGTTAATGACAGACTGCAGTGGTTTTATTAGGCTGCTGTCACTTTAAGACTGAATACACAGATCCAGTATACTGATACACATGCGTTTTTTCCCTCAACTGTTCACGTTCACTTAAGACAAATCCGACTGTTTACGAGGATATTTTGCCATAATTTTGTGTATATGTGTCTGTCAATTCAGTATTCGCGCGCTACATGAGAGGAGATGTGTGCACAGTGCCAAAAACGGCGTGCTAGTGCTGAATTGAGTTCTCCTTTCGCTTGAATGGTTAAAAATCACATTAAAATGCGAACACAGGATTCGTTAAAAGGAATCAAAATGCATGTGTCTTATCGAATCCCCGGTTTTTGGAAATATATTGCATACATAAAATGCACATAATATTCAATGTAAAATGTTGTATTTTCTGTATTTTCAGTCAGATTTTGGGGGTAAATATGATATGTTTTGGACAGACTGTTTGAGCTTCACCGACAACCATCTCAAAACAATCAGAATATTCATATTTTATTTTACAAGTTAATGTAAAAGAGTCCTGCTAACCTGTGGCATAAGACAGATCGTACTGCCCGGCTACAAGGGGATAGCCTAGATGGTGGTGGGGTGGCATTATGCGTTGGGAGGGAGATGATCGAGGTCGATCCATTTCTCTCTCCCTCTCTCGATCCCTCTCTCTTTCCCGCTCTCGGTCGCTTGCTCCTCGCTCCCTTTCATGGGAGGGCTTGTCGGCAACGGTGGGCGATTTGCTCTTGTACTGGTTGGCATGTTGGTGTAGTATGTCCAAGGCTTTGGACTCTGAAGCGGACTTGCTGCTGACTGTGGGGCTGGAGCGAGATTTCTCTGCTTCGTCTCCACCGCCCATTTTACTGCCGTAAGGAGAGAAAGGGTATCCCGCTGGCAGATAGGACCCTAAAGATTAGGAAACCATACTGTGTTTCTACTTTATGGAAGTGCCTTTATGCACTTTTAACGCACATAAAGACCCAAAACATACTTTATGCAAGTATATGAATGCCAATTCTTTTACCAACACAAGTTGATTTTATATGTAATTGTGTTGTAAAATGTAAAAAAAAAAAAAAAAAAAGATAAAGCAGCGCAAGTATGTGTTGCATTCTCAACATTGACACAAGGGGCACTTTAGTGGGGATCAGGTCATCTACAAGAGGAAATTCTCGCTGAACCAGTTAAACTGTTGCTATGTCTAAAGCTAGCTAACCTGAATGATAACACATCTGGTTTAACAGCAGCGGTATTTCAAAGTAACTCAGTTGCCACCTTTAGTTCTGAGGTTTGTTAAGGACATAATAATGCAATGCAATGCACTCAAAATGTGTCTTTCAAGTGATCCTTGGCACCATTCTGTACTTGCATAGGGTGTGTTGTTGGTCAAACCATACAAATTAAGCGTTAAACTCAGTTATTATTATTCATCTTACCTGGGTAGTTCTGCATCATGACGGAGGACATGCCTCTGTATCCAGGATGGCTGGGATCGTAGCTTTGTCCAAAAGGATATCCATGCATGTAATGCAGGTAGGGTTGATGCTGTGCCAAGGGGGAGCTGAAAGGTATGTGGGCATTGGGCCGGGGGTCTTTTCCTCCGCTTCGATGGTCCTCAGTGCTGGGAGGACATGAACCATCAGTTCCATCTTTACTATCTTCTTTGGAGCTGCTGTCTTTTGGCCTAGGCCTCTCATCTTTGCCTTTTCTGTCTCGCTCCCTGTCTCGCTCCTCATCTGGTGGTCTCTGACTGTCAGGGTACTGGAAACAGAAAGAAGTTACGGTTATGGTTTTGAAAGGTAATGAAATTCATTCACCTGTGTGAAATCTGATTGTATTATTTTGATTTAAATTCTCACAATAATACTCAAAGACCAGATCTTGCATTTGCATTAGAAGACATAATTTTGCTGGCTTTTGTCCTTTTCAGAAACCCTGGTTACTATTTGACATTAAGGTGAGTAAAAGATGACCGATTTTTCATGTGTGGGTGAATTATCCCTCTAGCTTGCAAAATGTGCAGTTGTTCAGTTAAAGAATCACAAGTTTGCCTCACCTGTCTGTACCACATGGCTTGCTCCATACCCAGCCTGGCAGACTCTACACTTGCCTTTGAGTCATCCTTTCCATGGTGGCCAGCTTCACTGAGCTTCATTTTAAGCCCCTCAGCCTGTTGTGGCTGCAGCTTGACCTCCTCCCCTTTAGGGATGATGACTGACTTGACAGGTTCAGAGGAAGTGTCTCTCTGCTTGCCAGCGGCCTGTGGCTTTCCCAGGTCTGAAAGGCTGGGAGCTTTTGTTAAACCTGGAGGAACATGGCCCTTCTGTTTCCAGTCCTCCTTCAGAGAGGCTTCCCTGTCCTTTACACCTGAATCAGGCTTTTTCTCAGCAGACCTGTGCTGCTCAGCCATGAGTCTCTGCCTCTCCTCATACTGCTGCCTGTAGGTTGGATTAGTGTTCATGAGGTGGTTATGATAAACCTGATCTGGGTACCCATATGGGGGGACGTAGTATTGGTTGTAGTAGAGTGGTTGCATGTACATATTGGAGCGCTGCTGAATGACTGAGGCTTGCTGCTGTTGGTGTGGCTGACTTGAAGCAACCTCAGCTTTGCGCTCATCCTGCACGTCCACCTTCGCCTTCTCCTCTGGCAATTCTTGTTCATCTTCCTTCTTCAGTTTCACAGCTTGCCCGTCCGGTAGAGGCCCACCAGCAGTGGAGCCACCAGGACTAGGGTGGGTGTAACTGGGAGAGTAGTAGTTGTCATAGCTAGCATAATACGAAGATTCTTTAGAGGATGCCTGAGAGGGAAAGAGAGCCTTTTTCGCACCATCCCTGCCTGACTGATCTTCCGCTTTGACTTTGACCCCTTCCACTTTACCTTCCCCATCCTCTCCAGCATCAGATATGTCAGAGTATGCAGGACTATTCGTCTTTACCGAGGAGCTATCAGCCCCATTCTGGGTGACAACGTGAAGAGGAGTGAGAGGCTGTCCGCTGCTATCCACACGACTGGCCACCCCTATGGATGGACTGGGAGCATTATCAGTGAAGCTGTATATCTTATCCGCCTCTGCCTTCATGCTAGCCAGGCGGCTTTGATGAGGGTCCGAGGATCCATTGAGATGACCCTCACTTCTGCTTCCTGGGTCAGAGGATTCAGAGTATGGACTTTTACCCTCTTCAGTTTTCCCACTTTTTGCTGGGAGCTTGGGACTGTCTGCATCCTTGGCCAAATCTTTCTTTTTCTTGTCTTTTTTCTTTTTGTCCTTGGAGCTGCTCAAGGCTGGAATAATTGGCGACGAGTCCCCAGCTACACCTAACTTAGACTGCATGCCTTTCAGCTGGGGACTCTTGGGGATGCCCTGCAACATGTTGGCCATCCCGGGGGGATGGTTGGGGCTCCCACCACTGAATGATGTTGGCTGCAGAGAGTACATCTGCTGGGAAGGGATGGGCCTGGAAGATTTCATGTTCTTCTGGGAAAGCTTGTCTGACTTGACATTGCTGTTGGGCTTTTTGGACTTCCTGTCCTCTATGCCATCATTGCTAGCCTCATCAGCAGTGACGCAAGGCCCATCCTCACAACCCTCCATAGGTGTGCCACAAACGTCTGCTTCAACATCACCATTCTTTTTCTTTGTCTTAGAGCCAAACTTTCCAGGAGAGGGAGATGGACTCTGTGCATCAAAGCCTCTTCCTTTAGGCGTGACAGACCGTGCTGGGGAGAGAGAGCCTTTCTGTGTAATTGAAGCTCCGTTGCAACTTCCTGGCTCTGGGTGGAGAGATGATTCTTCCCCATACTCGCTGTCCCCATCCATATCCAACTTAATATCATCATCATTATGAGCACGAGCCTGATGGTACTTCAGGCCATTGATGTGCTTGTACTTCTTGTTGCAATTGGGATGTGGGCAGTCAATCAGTACAGGTGAGGGGCAGGTTCGGTCTAGGGGAGGAGGAAGGGACTCAGTTTTGATGATAGGAATTGGGAGTGCAGAAGGGGTCATTCCACCGTTAGAATTTGTGCGCATACGCTTATTGCCTTTAGAATCCTCAGAGCTGGAGTTGGGCTCCATGTCTGATGCAGGCTTGCTCTTGCGCTTACTGGCTGAGGAAGGGCTGGCTTTTATGTCCTCTGTGTTGCTGTTGGGCGGAGTCCTGCGCTCAGAGGAGTTTTGGCTTCCACGCCGACCCTTGCTGTTAGAACTTGCTCTTGTCTTGCTGTTGTTGCTGCCCTTATTATCAGATGAGTTGCTGTTCTCATTGACTGGGGTGTTGCTATTGGGTCGCATTCTTTTACCACGGCCACGTCCATTTCTCATTTCTAGGTCACTTGTAGGAGACTCGCAGAACCTTAAGGAAAAATGAACACGTATTTATAAGAACTTCACAATTAATAATAATTAGCCGTCATGACAAAGCTTTTAATAACTTAAGTCACTCCTAAACAACCAAAACAAAAAAATGGATTTGGATATTCAAAAAAACAAAAAACAACTGATTTAGACACACATTTAGATTCTTGCATTAAGCCAGAGGTAGGATTCTATTCTTGTCACCTGACAGGCTTGGTGATGTGTGTGTTTTTAATAGTGTGCCTCATCTCTAAGGGTTATGATGTGATACACCTGGCTTACTGCTAGTCTAGAGGGAGTAGGGGCAAGTGATGTGGGAGGAAGTGAGGGGGACAGACAGTCAGAGACCAGAGAACAGGATCGTGGAGAAAAACACTTGATTTTTTTTTTTTTTTTTTTGAAAAGTTAAAACATTACAGGTACCTTGGAGGGGCCCAGTCATGACGTGTACAATCCAAAAGTGTTCCGACATACGTTTTGTTCCGCCAGGTAACGTTGACCACCAGCATACCTGTAAAAAATAAAGACGACCCTTAATATAATGTGAGAATAGTTATAATTCTAATGCTCCTCCACCTCATTCACAATATTCCACGCACAGTCCTGGCAGAAGCCACAATTCCCATTTAAATAGTTCAAATGGAGATTTGGAGACTCTCAAAGCAGTCGTGCTATTTTTACTGTGTACTTCATGATTACACCAGCTAAATGCTGTAAAGGAGCAGAGTGTGTCATTTATGGGAGGAAAACTGTTTGATGGTGTCCTCCATCTGACTTTGCAGTACTATGAGCCGCCTCTGCAAATGGTTTAGCAATTGTGTGAAAACAGCTGAAGCAAATGAAAATGTTTGTCTGGCAGTGATTCAGAGGCTTTGCTACAGAATCTTGGACAGGTAAGTGCTGGATATTTCTGTGATTTTACACTAACATAATAGCAGGCAAAATCAATATTAGAATACAATTAAATGCCCTTAATAGCTCATGAGAGGCAGTATAATGTTGTATAACATTGATATGGCTTCAATCAGACTAGTATTTCAGATAGTCCTCTAGGATATTAAGTTCAGTATACTATTTTGTACATTAAATTAACACGTTTAAACTAAAATCATTAAAACATTTTATTTTGTAGAATGTTGTTTTATTCAAAGACGTTTTTATTAAAAAACATTAAAAAAATGTTTTGCACCATCCCAAACATTATAATGTGGGCAACCGAATGTGAGAACTGAATTCATGACTTCTCCTTTGAAAAATGTCAATGGAGGTCATTCGAAGAGCACATTAGCGGGGCCCCTTCCTATTTCACTTGCAGTCATTAGTGGTTCTCTGGCCACCTGTCTGAACCCAGACTAAATGAGGCTAAATGGCCGGCATTTCACCTCTGATGCTCTTCAGAAGCCAGAGTGGAACAAACAGAAGCCTGGCATGTGCGCTCCTGCACACTTACACTCCATTAAAAACAGCTCTATTGGATTTTAAAGGCTACACCGGCTCTGACAAGATTTACTAGCAGGGATTTACATCCATACATTGTGCACATGTAATATTTAAAATGCAAAACCTTGCCTTTTAAAATAAAACAAAAACCTAGCTTAAAACAAAACTTAATAGTTTCTGCATCCTGGTTTAGAAGGAAACCCAGCTTAAACCAACTAAGACCAGCAAACCATCTTAGGCTGGATTAAGTTTTTAAAGTGATGATAAAACAATTGCAGAAATAACAATTGCAGAATAATCATCCAATATGTCCAGCCAAACTTTCCAATTTACAAGGAAATACATCAGCAAAGGAAAAAGAAAATGCACTTATCCAAAGAGTTCTTTAAAAGAACAAGAGTCTGAAATCATCAGGAGGTAAGTTTGATTGATTTTTAAGATGCATGCACTTCATTGACCTCCTGATGAAATCCAAGAAGAGACAAGCATGCAAATGAAAACAGAAAAGGTAATGATGCAATCAGCTATGTTTTGCTTAAACCAAGTAAATTCTGGCAATAAAATAGCAATGGCTTATTGAGGTGGCCCTGGAAAGAGGGTTGAATCAGGATACTGGCATATGAGCCTTGCTGTTTGGCACGGTTGTGTTTGCTGGCACCGAGCCCTTCATAGTCTGTGGGTGAGGGCTTTCTGGGCTCTACTTCAAGAGCAATAAACTTTCAGAAGATTTAGGGCTGACATTTGGAGGCATCAGCATGCACGGCTTGTGAGACTGGATGCCACACCAACACGACCCTGGTCTGCTTCCAGCGTCCTGCAGAGGGGATTTGTGTCAGAGTGATGCCTAGAAATATTGCACCAATCTGCCTCTGACTGTTTCATCATGAACTGAGAGCTGTCTGCCCTTAACCTCCTGCCATTCTGGGATCCACGCTCTGGGCTGAAACATGAGCAAGTCAATATGTCCATCCACAAATAAAAGGTTGCAGTGCACTAGATAAGATTTCCACACTGGGCTTTGGCTGAAATAAAGCACGGCACTGTTGATTCGAGGAAGTCAGGAGAGGACACTGCGACTCAGCAACAACTTGATCTGCAATAAGTCATGGAAGATGGATGCTCTGTTCACAAAGCCCAGCAAGCTACCTAGGCAACATTTGTTGTTTTACTAGTCACGTTCCTGACACAAATGTCAGTCTAAATTATGCTCCCCTACAAGATACCTTGTTTTATGCTGAAATCTAAGGTTGGACTGCATGCATGGATGCGACAAAATGCACAATACAATGCAATGAATATCTGTATACAAGATGGTGGATTGAGTCAAGGAATGCTGATTATAAAGTATTTTATTATTACTGCCAAGTATCAATTAAAAAAAAAAAATCTAAATAAAATGGCTATTTTACCAAATATTTTTGCATGTCATTATTGCACTTACTAGAGTGCTGGGTTCTTATCTTTGCAACATGCTAAAGTTAAACCAGAGACAGTATAAGGAGGAAGAATGAATGAATGTGAGAATAACCCAGAGCTCAATATTGCCGCTGCAGGAATTAAAGTCCTGCCTTTCAGGTAAAAGAGTCAATCGCCTTTGATAGTTTAATCTAAAACACAACCTACAAATGTGATAAATGTGTGATACCATTGCTGTCTTATTTTTTTTTTGCTGATTCAACATTTGCTATTGCAATATAATCTTGCCATCTCATTTAATCCAATTTAGATAGTAGCTGTACTTATCTGCCTAATACCTAAAGTGCGTTTCCAACAAAGCTGGGCAATCTGGAGAATTCCACTTTCAACTGTGATTCCATTTCCTGCCAACGTAAAAACATTTTCCAAAGTATTTCTTTAGCATTTATTGCTCGAACTCTCCTACAGTCAACACGCTACTATTAGTGAAAATAAAATAAATGCATGGCAATGTGGCAGGGTTTCTCTATTTCTATAGGGCAGCTACACTGCACATTTTACGTGTCTTCACACCAGTTTAGATCTTAGAGCAGTCTTCTAAAATGCTAATGAGTTAAATCAAGTGGGAGATCCACTGACAGCCACTGTAATGATGCCACTCAAATCGACTGGGTGCTCAATCCAGCGCTGCATCTGAAATCGCGTACTGTATGAGTAGGTACTACATTTGAATTTACTTCACAACCGTTAAAAAAGTATGTTCTATATAGTGTGAATATGGGTACTGTCACATGACCAACCAGCATCAGTTGCGTCCTTCAGTTCCATTCATAAATCCTCTCACGTGGCCTCATGGCCCTCAGCACAGGTTTTATGGCAGGGCTGGGCAAATCTGGGCTGTGTCCGAAATCGCCCCCTATACCCTTAAATAGGGCACTATTCGAAGAGACAGCCATTTGTAGTGGTGTCATAAACCACAGTGGATGTTATCGAGTGCACTATTTCAATCCCATAATGCACCAAAATAACAAGTATACAACCGATGTACGCTCTATGGCTAGACAATATCCAAAAGGCACTGAGAGTTGCACGCTGAATGAATTCATCAGCTGAATCATCCATCCATCCATCCATCCATCCACCCTCCATCCCTCCGGTCCAATGTGGCTACAACGTAATATCATACAAGTATAAATTCCTTTATAATTGATTATTAAATAGTTTAATTAAGGTTTAAACATAGTTTCAATGACAGATAAATCTTTTTATTATTATTGGAGCTGACAGTTTGCTAAGTTTCAAATTATTAAACAGCAAGCACAAATTGCAAAAGCGGCAGCCCTTCTGACGCACTCAGTGTCCTAATTCACTCACTAGTTTACATTCATCCCCTCAAGTGTACTATATTAGTGAGTAATGCAGGGAATAGTGAATGAGGGTATTGGGGGCGATTTCGCAAAGCCCTGCCCTTCAAGATCCACTTTCATGCAGTTTAGCGCCAACCCTGATCGAACTCAATTGCCTGTAGCTTTCTAGTAATCCAGAAGACCTTGAGTAGCTTGTTCTGTTGTGTTTGATTAGGGTTGGAGCTGAACTCTGCAGGAAAGTGGATCTTGAGGGCCAGAGTTGCCACCAGGTGTCTTATGGTGCATTCAAGTTATATAGGAAAGATCTTATTTATGAGTTGAAAGCACATGAATGTCACCACAAAGTCATAATTACAAGTTGGATGCAGCATATGTATTAATGATAAATTGTTTAATATTGTTTTCTTTTCCCATTTAAAATAAAACTAAGTTGCATGTAAAAAAAACAACATAGTATTGTACAATTATGATAGAATATATAACAATTCAATTTGCAGCATCTTCATAAATTCGATTCATCATTTTGTCTTTTTTATGCACAAAAGGTACATCAACATTTTGCTCCGACTAAACTTATTTAAATGCACTTGATGTCGTAATTACAACTTACCAACTCGTAAACACAAACTTGCCAGGAGGACTTGAACGTACCAATAGAGATCTACCATCCTGCAAAACTAACATTTGTCAGACTTTTTTAACGAACCCCAAAACATCGTCTGATGTGTTTCATCTAAACTCTGCAGCAAGGCACATCACTCCTGCATTAAAGATTCAAAACCAAAATAACCTTACATTGGCAGTGTTAGGACTTAGGAAGTTATCCTTATGAGAAGTGTGGGTGGACTGTCTGCAACGTCTTTAAGAGAGTGCAGCACAGCGGAAAGACATCTCAAAGTGTTTGAGAGATGTGTTCCCTGCCACGGGATCTTGCTGCTCTACTTTCCACCCACACGAAGTGTCACCACGATACACCACGATCTGCCCAACACCCCAATGAGAAAAATAACACATCAAAAGGAGAGATGCACACCAGTGGAACCAGCTCTCGCATCCCAAAGAGAAAAAGAGAGAGAGAGAGAGAGAGAGAGAGAGTGTATAACACCTGCACAACAATGGTTCCCTCTCTTAAGTGAAAGAGCAGATAATTGGAGCCCTGTGTTTGGGATCCTTCCTGCGAAAAAAAGGTCGAGCTGATGTTGTGGAAGCGTGGCACTGGTTGGGAAGGGCTGTCAATGGCCACACAAACGGTCTTGTTTTTCTCTCCCTCTTGACCCTTCAACTGCGTTCTCTCTCCATGTCAAAGACACACACACAAGAGTGGCCACAGAGGAGCAGGGTGAATCAGACACACTGTGCCCATGGCAAGAGGAATAGAAAACACTTAGACAGCCAATGCGCTCTGAATGTTGATGAAGCAGCCCTTTATGTGGCAGCACTGGGAGGATGGCAGCAGGCAGAGTGTGGGCGGCACGTATTCCACTGCCTACCCATAGCCTAGATATGCTCTCATTTAGGGATTTGAAGGAGAATTTTCCTTTTTAATTCTCGACAATCAAGACTGAGGCTGGTGGAGAGCAGAACACACTGACTGCAGTGGGCTATGATTAGATGGGATTTAAAAAAAAAAAAAAAAAAATCAAACCTACAGAATCTGGACAAATCCAGTTAGAACAAATTAAATTGCAAGAGTAAGGTGCCGTGCACTGCTGTGGCTGAGAAGCTAGTAAATGATCAAGGGTCTGAAATCATTACAAGGCAGGTGTTTTCAAATAAGATAAACAGATAGATGTACTTTATTGATCCCTGAGGAGAATGGCTGATGAAAATTCAGCTTTGCATCACAGAGATAAATTACATTTTAAAGTATATTAAAATAGAAAACCATTATTTTAAATTGTAATAATATTTCACAATATTATTGTTTTTTTCTGTATTTTTGATCAAATAAATACAGGCTTGATGAGCATAAGAGATGTCTTCTGTCAAAAACATAAAAAAAATAGTAATGTTTCCAAACGGTTGACCGGTACTGTACTTTGGCCTGTCATTCTTTCTTTTATCTTTTAAGGATATATATATATTTGAAATAGGGAAATTAGTTTGGCTCTACTGCTCAGACTTGCAAAATAGTCTTATAAACCAAGTTAACCAACAGAACTGAGATAAGACCTTGGATCGTGATCCTGCCTAAAAAAAAAAAAATTATATATTTTTTCCATATCACCATATCATCCTGTTCCAAACAAACTAAATTGTTCTCTAGACTCTAAATAGTTTTTGTATCCCCATGACTTTTTTTGTTAATCTCAGTAACTGTGTTGTTCTGAAGTATCATTTGCATCAACTTGCTGCCAGTTATTTTGTCTTCTATGAGAAACACTTGCAGGAGGCTGACAAAAATATTGAAGCATCTACTTCTGTGAATAGTATCTTGGCTTCAGTTTTTGTTGGTTTCTTTTTTCTTTTTTTTTTTTTGAACAAATTGACAAATTAATTATATGCATATGAACCAATGAATAATTCAAACTGTACACAGACAATGAGCGAATGAATGAAGAATTTATATAACGCTTTTAGATATTACTCAAACGCTCTGTTTACACCTGGTACTGAAGGTGCAATATGCAATATTTTCTGTCCGCTAGACGGCGAGAGGCCTATTCAAAACAAAGGCGTAGCTTGATGATGCCAAGTTTGAGCACGGAATCTTGGGACATGTGGTCTTCACCTCAACGGCTGGTGGAAAAGAATTGGGATAGGACTCGGGAAGAAGTCATGTTCATGGATGAGATTATTGACGTTACTGTAGTATGAAGCAGAGCAGGACCGAGTGTTTTGGGAGCTGAACGAGGAGCTGGAGCGATTGATCAACACACGCCTCACGAGCAGCAGAACTTTTATTATGCCACTTCCGCTTTTCCGGTCATGAGTATGAGGTAACACAGCTCTGTTTATCATATTAGATACATTTGGTGTGTTGAAAATTATGTTAAAATGTTACTCTCTTCGCTCGGCGGCTGCTGTGAGACACTGTTACACACTGCAGTAAGATAGATTGATTTAAGAGTATCATATTAAATGCTGGATGGCTTGTGTTGATAAATGGCAGGCAATTAATTTTAAAACATTATATGATGGAGAAATTGCTGTATTACTGTTACTAAAAATAAAGCTGCATCTGATTATGCTATGTTAGCTACTTCACAAAATAGTGTTTTTCTCTGAGGCATGGTAAAGCATGGTACTCACAAAAAATCAAGAAAATAAACAATAAGACTAAACGTGTTGAGCTATATAAACAATAATTAGCTTTCTGTCCATAAATATCAAAACGGTTGTTCCCTTGCCTTTAAAACATGTAAATATTAAAGAGTATTTGGTGTTTCCATGGTTTCTACAAAATAAAACCGGAAACCGAGGGTAACGCGGGTATGACGCAATTAACAGGCGACTCCTCACACGTCCCGGAGCCTTGGTTTAAAATTGCAATTTTCTCACGATTTACAAATAGTTGGAAACATTTGGGATATTGTAAGTACTCAAGTGAACAAAATATATAACACTGATCCTAGTGGTTTTTGGATATTTTACTGCAAAATTCTTACATATTGCACCTTTAAGATGTGTTTTAGACAATTGGGTTAAAAGTAGACAAGGGAGACATTTCCGTTTACACCTGGTGTTTAAATCAGTCCCTTTTGTCCAACTTCAACCACTTCTGTCCTGATTTCTTCGAGGGGAGGGTCTATGGGCAGGTAAATGTATGTGGGCTTTTTCGAATGGATGAAATGAGACACAATTTACATATAAACACAACCGGAGATGACGGAAAAACATAGGGATAGCAGCAGCAGCAGCTTTCATTTCTGCTCTGACAACCATAAGACCACGCCGAACACCGAGTGTGTGTAAGAAATCAGTAATGGTGAGAGAACATTGTGCTTAGTACGTTTTTTGTCTTCAAAACAAACCTGGGTCTTCAGCCTACAAAGTTTAAATCCCGTCTGGCTAGTGCGCTTCCCATAATGTTTGTGCATTCGGTCAGTAGACAGAGAGTAGGAGGTCTTTTGTGGCTGTTCGAACATATTTGACCACATGAGTTTCTTCACCACGAAAGCAATCTGGTGTAATGTGCTACTTTTGACCACTACCTCTGGAAGTGGTCAAAAGTAGACATGCTCAAAACATTTTAGACACCGTTTACACCTGTATTTTGTTTCCACTTGTGATCCGATCGACCAAAATGCTTCTTAATGCCAGGTGTAAACTGAGCCAAAGTAATTTACAATGGGATCGGGGTCTTTCCTCAACCATCACCAGGGTTGAATAAATCTTTTTGGGTTCTATAAATCTTTTACAATCTAAATTGAGAATAAGCAGTTTCATGACTGAACTCACCGTTTTCTTTTTTATAACACTAGCATGTTTTGATCTCCTTTTTATCTACTTTGTGCCAACAAAGTTACATGCTTGTGTGCATACAAAATATCATGATTGGCTTGTTTTCCACTTGGAAACAAAGATACTGCATTGATACACTGAACTCTGGGGAACAACAAATCACTGGATTTCCCATATTGTGGCAAGTTAGTGACCAGAATTTTGTTGGAGTAAACTAGATATGCATGAGCAGAAGTACAGTATTTTGATCACAATCTATACAAATTTCGAAATTTTCTTTACAACCAACCACAGACACTATGTAAATCATCCTTTCCCCCTGTTGTTCAAAATATATAATCTATTTCAGATAATCTTGCCTTTAGATTACCAGGTTAGCTGCATCAGACTTTGTTGCAAGTTCAATTAAAAGTTTGGCTAATCACTCGCAACCTCATCTTATAATCACACATGGTGTTTTCTTACCGTCCTCAGTTTCTTGCCACACAATGCCCTCCAGGTTGACGCTGGTGCCCGGCTCACAAGGTCCCAGGCACTCTGGCTCTGTGGACAGGGCCACATCAGATGTGTTGACAGCCACCGAGCGCGTGCGCACCATAAGCTGCTCACAAGGAGAGGCGATGTCACTGTTTCCCATAGAGGCGAAGGAGGTGAAGCGGTGGAGGGGCCGGGGTGGAGACCGGAGACTCCATCTGAAGAAAAACAGCAAGAGAGAGAGACAAAACAAGGAAGATAAGCGCTGGTGGATCTCAGACAGGAAATAAATGACACATGGAGAGCATCTGCACATGCCCTTAAGGTAGACCATTTTATGAAGGCTGTTACAGAGAGGACCTGACCTGCACCCTGCTGGATGGTGGACCTCATTAAGAGCCAGAGATGCTTTGAGCTGCTTAAGCCTCACTCCAGGGGAACAGGGCCCACACAGCATGCTCACTGACACCACATCATCTCACAGTGTGAACACAGCCACAGCACCTCAATTGAATAAACGAGCCTGTGTGTTCAGGTGCTCTAATTGACCCTACCTGCATTCAGGGGCCACGATGGACACCAGCCAGAATGGACAGAAATAGACCGGCATGAATATGGCAAGCTGCTTCATAGGGCAACAAAAAAATCACTTTGTGAATGATCCATCTCCTACATCTGCAGTCTCTGAGGTCATGCAATATTATTATTATGAATATAGTTGCGAGCAGCAATTATCGGGGTTCAAGCGCTTCAAGGCATTTTTAGCACATGCGTAAAAAGGTATAGGCCCGGTTTCACAGACAGGGCTTACCCTAAACCAGGATTAGGTCTTAGTTCAATTTAAGTAGCTTTTATACATGTACACTAGAAACAACATTACTGGTGTGCATCTTGAGACAAAACAATGGCACTGACATATTTTAAGATCTGTCAGTACAAGTTTCTTTCAGTTAAAACAGCTCAAACATGCATTTTAGTCTAGGACTAGCTTAAGCCTTGTCTGTGAAACCGGGGGATAATGTTTTGATTAGCAAGCCTGTAACCATCTCGATCATAGATGGAAAAGACCATTTACAGCCAATACAGGCAATTTACCATAGGAAATATATGGTTTATAAAGCTTTTTAACAGTTATTGAGGTTGAACCAAAAACCTAGGACTAGTTCACCAAAGTTGTTCTTTTAAATAATCTCTAATATTTAATGAACAAGTCGATGAACAGCGGCAGTCCTAGAGGCAAAGTTGCTCAGAATGAGGATGATGGTATTCTACCATGTGGTATGAAGGTCGTCAGCGTGTGTGAGGAAAAGAAAAGAAAAGAAAAGAAAAGAAAAGAAAAGAAAAGAAAAGAAAAGAAAAGAAAAGAAAAGAAAAGAAAAGAAAAGCAAACAAACAAACAAACAAAAAAAAAATTCACGTGATCTACAATCCTTTACGCACAAGAAAAATGCGAAGGCCCCCTCTGGTGGCCGATTTCTTTCCAATTTCTCACAGGCCTCTAGGGCCGTGAATCAAACAGGCCAAGCAAGTTTCATTCCGATTGGCCGCCATTAACCTTGTCTGATAGGTGCTCAAATTTCATTGGCCGATGGTGGCCATGTTTTTCGAGATAGACCATAGACAATCATGGCACCTTGGACAAAGTCACTGCATGCCAAATTCCAAGTTATAGCGCCAACAAGTGGACATTTTTTTCATGTGACCAAAGATTGAGCCCATACACCAGAGTTCTAAGTTTGGTGAAAATATCTAATTACATTCATAAGTTACAGCCAATTTAGTAAAAGTGGCTCCGCCCACTTCGAACGTTTTGGTGGTCCTTAGAGACTGAATTGAAATTTCAATTTTTTTTTTTTTTTTTTGATAATTATTGACAATTAGTCTCTAGAGAATCTTGTTGCACTGGTTGGTTTCCGATCGGGCCAAAAACCTAGGACTAGTTCGCAAAAGTCCAAAATACCTGAAAATATAGCCGACAATCACATCAATGCCACTAAACACACACACAAAAAAAATACACTTTTTGCCTTTAAAAGGAAGAGAGAAAGATGCCCTATATTCAAGCTTTAAAATTATCCTAAGAATAAGTCATGCTGACACCAGCAACTGTAAACACTGAGTTTCTGAACTCTTAATTGACAAGATTCAATCCCAACTCTTAAAGAAGAAAAAAGAGAAAAAAAAAACATGTAATAATTCCTTCTAGTAACATGCCATACAGTTTAACTAGTCCTAAAAGCTATATTTTTAATACATATTTCCTGTTAAAAATGCAATTCTATGCAATAATAAAAAAAGAAGAAAAAAAAAAAGAAAAAGAAAAGATGACTAAGTATATTAATAACCAGGGATCATCAGTGTTAGGGCATGTGTCCCACCGCTGGCATGCAGAGGAGTAAACATTGGCACAAAATGGAGATATTTTGGCGAATATTACATGATTGTAATTATATTTAGTTGTTTACTTTAGAAACACTGAAGTCAAGGTCCAAAATTAACACTCGCTTAGCAGCAAATGAGAGGCTTTTATGAGTAAATCTAACATTACATGTGAATAAAACATTATATGATTTAAGTCGAATCGTACACACACTGCCTACCAGAGAAAATATCTGCTGTCACATGTTTACCCTCCAGGACTCCATGTAGAATATTCTTCACATGAAGTCACAAAAGTGACAATATGAGAAAGAAATTGCATAGTGTAAACCAAAAACTGATCAGCACTGCAGTGGGTCAAGAAAGTAAATATTCACTTGGGAAATGCAGTCGCACTCATACACTTAAAGATCCCCTGTGGTGAAAATCAAGTTTTTAATGTTTTTTATATGTCTATGAGGTGTTTTTACAAACCATGTGCAAATTCATCAGATCTGTATCTTTCGTTCTGTATCAATACTGAAATATCTGAAACGGTTTCAATACTCCTTTTCTGCAGTAACGATACAGCAATACCAGCTGCGTGTTCTTACTCTCCCCTCTCTCCGACGGTGAATTGACACACACCTGCCTCCTCTCACTCACACGTCTCATTCGCTCCGGTTGAATAGTGCTTGTATTGGGCATAATTTCAGTCATTGCCGCAGGTTTCGAGCTCACACCAAAAGCATGTGCACCACTGATCTATATAAGTGGCACTCTCATAAAGTCGCCTCTCAAACAGTTCGCGTAAACCGAATTGACTTCTTTTTTGTGGCTTATTGCTCTTAAACAGTCAAATACATACTAAATTGTGTCAAAATTCCCATCTTGCCGAGTATTCAGGTAAATACAGTCAGTTTTTGAATGTAATCTGTTGTGTAACAGTATATTGGATCAGTGCATAAACTCTTAAAGTGACAGCAGCCTAATAAACCTGCTGCTGTCTGTCATGTTAATCAAAGAATAAAAGACTCACTTGCTGCTCTTGACTGAATATATTTTGTAACTTCAATTGTAAGCATTAATCTAATTTTTAAAATGAAAATGATCCAGTGTTATTTTACATTTGATTACTTTAATTTCTGTAGTATTTCTTACCTGAATATACAGTTAGACCCATCTGAAAAACTTAAGGCCATGTTTATTTCATTTTTTCTTTATTTTATTGTATTTGCACTATTATTTGCAATTTGTTTATTTGTTCTTATTTTAGAATTCAATTAATTGTATTTAATTATTTAACCTGACATGTTTACTACTGTTCCAAACATTCTGTATGTTGCTTAATAAAATAAAATATGCATTCAATGGGGAAAAAAAAAAAAAAAAAAGTTGTTTTTTACCCAGACATTAAAAAAAAATACATTTTTAAGCTGTAATCGCTATACCGTGATATTTTTGCTTAAGGTAATCATACCGTCAAAATATCATACCGGCCCGTGCCTACATATAATGCAATACCATTCTGATACGTCAATTTGTAGAACAACCTGTATAATTTGCTCTTCCTCTTCTGCTTTTAAATCAGTTTCTAGTTCAAACATATATGGCTGAATTAAACCAGAATTTCCACTTGCCATTGTGTAGCGTTTACTACAGTTGACCAAGTGGATCAGGTTGTCCGAGCTGCTGTGATTGAGTTGAGGTGGGGACTAATTTGCATATTCATGGATCAGCATATACTAAATGAAGCATGGGTGTACAGTTACATTCAAGAGATTTTAAGGGAAAATTCACGGGAAAAAAACTTTCAAATATGTCATTTTGATTATCGAAGATGAGTTTTAAGGGATAAAATTATTGACTGCAGGGGGACTTTTAGACTGGAATAATGATGCTGAAAATTCAGCTTTGCCATTTGAGTAAATTGCATTTTAAAATATTGTTTCACATATGTTTTCACAGTATTTTTGATCAAATAAATGCAGCCTTGGTGAGCATGAGACTTCTATAAGGCCTTATAATACAAAATAGAGTATAATACATCATGCTAAAGGATCTGAATGATGGAACCTCATGACGAGGAGGAAGATTATGTGGAAAAATTTCGAAGCATGTCTGAATTGTGCCTAATGGCCTGTTATCGCAACAGGTTCAGAAGCTCCATGACTGTTTTTGCCTCCTGCATGAAACATCACACCAGCGAGAGAAACTCATGTCATCTCAATCGCCTGCTGATTTATGATTATGCGTGACTCGCCAGAGTGGTAGCTGGTGCGCTGACACAACAGACGAGCAAACATCCAGCTGTCAGCTCTCCCAGAAAACACACAGACATGCTCAAACACACTACAGGCCGTTCAAATATACTTAGAGCCCTAATATCCACCGTACCACATTCATCAAGCAATTACCTCACAGGATATGGATGCACTCTGCTATACATCAATGAGCGCATTCAAGACTTTTAATAGTGATGAATAATGAGAGCACATCTGCACGTACCGCCGATACTGACACACAAGCCTTTAGAATGTAAATGAAAAAAACCTCCAAGTGGTTTTGATGCCATGTGCCTCAATCTGGCTGTATTGCCAACAGACCCTTGGCAGAAAACAACTGTCATACGCATACAAAGAAGGGTAGGAAAAAATGAAGGCCTTCAAATTAAATAAAATTCCAGTTCTTCAACCTAATCTTTTCCTGAGATGAGAATTCAATGTGATTTCTAAAACTTGCCCAAATGTCAGTCATCTTGGTTAAGCACAGATGCTTTTAATTCTCTTGCAAAACACCAACATAGCCTAAAACAAGATAGAAGAAATGAAAGAGACATGAAGAAATGATGATAAAGAGCCTATTCTTTAGCAGTCTAAGCCTTAGATGGCACACCCACGCTCAGTCCATTTGCGGAGCGACTAATGCGTTTATTCTCAGAAACCTGGAACGAACTTTCCCAATGTTTTAAGATGTCTTTTATCAGTTCACTTGGAAATAGTCTGAGCACTTCTGAGGAAAAAACGATTTGCCAAATTTACCAAGTTAACATCAAGTAGGTAGGCATTAAATCTTTGAAGGATAGTCCCTGAAAGAGTTTCATTAGGAGGCACTTTTAACAAGTACAAGATATCCGTTTCAAATAAATATCTACTGCATGTAAAACAAAGCGAACTGTGGGTGGTAACTTTATGTTTTGGTCAGTGCCTTAGTGTTTAAGTGGGTGGTTGTTGACTAAAATAAACTGCAGTGTGAGGAAGACTGCTCTTTAGTTAGAGATGTTTGACTACAGATCAGAACTTATTCTCTGCATATGCATTACCTGAACTCTGTAATAGGTAGGTAGTGGCTGACTGGGTTTTAAATATAAATATAAATATATATAATGATAAAATGACAGCAATTAAGATGGACATTAAATTAAAGGAACTGCAAAATTATTTTACACAATATTGACTTGATCTTCACTACAGTATGGGGAATGCAGTACCAATAGAAGAGTTAAAAGAATGAAGGTAGGGGTATTTACCAGTAATTTCAAAGGCATTACATTATGTTTGAAAAATCATGAAATGTGAGCGTTACAGTGCTCGGCGTAAATGAGTACACCCCCTTTGAAAAGTAACATTTTAAACAATATCTCAATGAACACAAAAACGATTTCCAAAATGTTGACAAGACTAAGTTTAATATAACATCTGTTTAACTTATAACATGAAAGTAAGGTTAATGATATAACTTAAAGGTGCCGAAGAACATGTTTTCAAAAGATGTAATATAAGTCTAAGGTGTCCCCTGAATGTGTCTGTGAAGTTTCAGCTCAAAATACCCCATAGTTTTTTTTTTTTATTAATTTTTTTAACTGCCTATCATTATAAATGCGCCGATTCAGGGTACGCGGCCCCTTTAAATCTCGTGCTCCACGCCCCAAGAGCTCGCGCTTGCCTTAAACACCATAAACAAAGTTCACACAGCTAATATAACCCTCAAAATGGATCTTTACAAAGTGTTCGTCATGCAACATGTCTAATCGTGTAAGTATAGTATTTATTTGGATGTTTACATTTGATTCTGAATGAGTTTGATAGTGCTCCGTGGGCTGGCATATGCAAATATTGGGGGGCGTACACCCCGACTGTTACGTAACAGTCGGTGTTATGTTGAGATTCGCCTGTTCTTCGGAGGTCGTTTAAACAAATGAGATTTATATAAGAAGGAGGAAACAATGGAGTTTGAGACTCACTGTATGTCATTTCCATGTACTGAACTCTTGTTATTCAACTATACCGAGGTAAATTCAATTTTTGAATCTAGGGCACCTTTAATTACAAATTTTTCAGTTTTACAAATTCCCAATTGCTTTCACTTTGTTATGATACCACTAACAGTTGACTGCGGAATATTTAGTAGTGAGGAAATTTCACGAATGGACTTATTGCACAGGTGGCAACCTATCACGGTACCACGCTTGAATTCACTGAGCTCCTGAGAGCGACCCATTCTTTCACAAATGTTTGTAGAAGCAGTCTGCATGCCTAGTGCTTGATTTTATATACCTGTGGCCATGGAAGTGATTGGAACATTTTGCAATGATTTGGAGGGGTGTCTCAATACTTTTGGCGATATAGTGTATTTTGCAGACTGTCTGGGCCGGTTCACGCAGAATGCATTTTTGCATTCCTGTGTGCTACTTTTCCATAGTTTTTTTTTTTTTATGCAAACCTGTGCTAGACAGATGTGTTTGACTGTTTCACTTGTGTCTTTTGTAGCATCTCGTGCGTGATACTCCGTTCTAAAAAAGCGGCACTCAAGTTAAAAAGTTTTTGTTCCACTGACCTTCATCTTGCGTTTGTGTGAACCGGCCCTTAGCTTTTTTTCACTTTTAAGAAACCCAAACCATCTCCATATGATTGATTTTTTGATACCTTTTTTTTTTTCCCAACAATTTCCTCAGCTTTGGAGGGTATCGCAAGTTCGCTTTCATTTCCCTCACTTGCTCCCTGCAGACTGACTGGCTGTTGTGGCGTTTATTTCTGCTGTGTGATAAAATGGTTGTCATCGTCATCGACATAAATTGTATCACGATCTCGGAATGATATCGTTTATCGCCCAGCCCTACAGAAAAAAAGGTAATCTGAATCTAAAAGCATACAGAAATGAGAATGCATAATGAAATATCCAATGTTGCTTGATTTAGATTAGGATGTATCGTTTCAGTATCGACAATATGCGCATCCGCAATAGTCACTGGATGTGCAATGTCAACTAGGCTACGTATGGGATCGTATTGATCAGTGATCCATAACAGACGCAATGGTTCAAACACTGAGTCAAACATTAAGTCCGATCAGTTCAAACATTCAAGCGAGTTTAAAGCATTCAATCGCAAGAAGACACAGAGTGCTCAATTCTGAAAGCAAACACCAAATTCGGTTCTCTTTCTCGACTTTTTGTGCTTTAACGGAAACATACACTAAAAATCATGTCACAATGCCCTTGTATCCTCATAAACACAGTCAATTATGTCTTAAGTGAACGTAAACAATTGAGAAAGAAAACTGATGTGTATAGTGCATTTCATAAAACCCCTACAATGTGAGCAATAGTCCACTTTCACATAGAGGACGAACTACGAGCCAGTTGCACAAGAGTGGAAGTACAACTCAGTCCTAAAGAATGCAGAAGCAAGCAGAAGCCATGCATACTTAAGAGTTCAAAGCTCAACTCCATTTCACTCGCAGAGAAACCAATAACTTCACTAAGCCAGGAAAAAGGCGAAGCGGCCACAGGAGATGAGACGAATCTTCACAGCAGTTGCCAGATGAAACAGCTTAATCTTCAGCCGTCTGTGGAGATGCACTAA
Source organism: Megalobrama amblycephala (assembly GCF_018812025.1). Lineage (NCBI taxonomy): Eukaryota > Metazoa > Chordata > Actinopteri > Cypriniformes > Xenocyprididae > Megalobrama > Megalobrama amblycephala. Next base: position 43,213,950 of record NC_063046.1, on the reverse strand, counting down.
ACAAACAGGGTCTAAAAAGAGAATCATCCTGAGGTCTCTTACAGACATCTTTACAAACAATGAGAAAAGATTATATCATCACCCCTTCCAAGTAAGAGAAAACAGTGTTTCTGCATTCCTGTTTTGGCTTAATAACCAGCACAGCTCGAGATTCAAAGGCAGGGAACCGAAATGCATCAAAACCACAACGGCAGAGATTTATTCTTGGCTAATTAAAAAACAATTATTACCACTCCCCAGTATCCAGTTCACTGATGCTTAGCCTTCCGTTAGAGCCGCATATACGGAAGTGATTTTTATAGATGATAAAGACATTTTCCGCAGGCAGAGGAAGATCTGCCTCAGAAAGCCTTTGGAGCCTGGTGTCTGGCTTATACGCCTGTTGCCAAGAGGACAGATTCTGCATTCCCCAGAAGACATCTGTAGAAAAGCTAATAGAGGGGGAATAAAACAATTGCCTTTTATGACTCCAAACACAAAACAGCAAGAATCAATCTGAGAATGATAGCAGTGCCCGAGGGTGAAATGTTGAAGATGGAATCGATGGAGCCTAATAAACAGGCAATCAGCACACATGCATGATGGGCTCTGTAACGTCCTTGACCCATCAGTCTCAACTGGAAACATCTGCAGCTTGAACAGAATAACTCAAGCTGTTTTCCCACCTGGCTTGATCACTTGAGTTTGAAAATGCCCCCCAAAAAATCCATACAAAGAATGAAACTTGCTCATCGATGGCAAACAATCAGACATAATTACACGTGATTAACAGCGAGTTGGGCCAGATTGTTTTCATTCTAACCCTTTATAGTACTTGAGTATACAATATCCTAGATGAAAGGTTTCCAAATTTTTTTTGCAAATAGTAGCCCTTCCTAAAATATAGAATTAAGCTATATATTTTTATGTACAAACAACACCCATACTGTGATAGAAATATTGGTAACACTTTACCATAAGGTTTCATTAGTTAACATGAACTGAGAATGAACAATACTTCTACAGCATTTATTAATCTTAGTCAATGTTAATTTCAACATTTACTAATACTTGACTAAAAACAAAAGTTGTATTTCTTAACATTAGTTAATGCACTGTGAACTAACATGAACAAACAATGAACTGTATTTTTTATTAACATAAGTTCATGTTAGTTAATGTATTAAGCAATGTTAACAAATGAGACCTTATTGTAAAGTGTTACCGAAATATCAAGTATTATATAACAAAAAGACAACAAAATTAGTTAAAGGTGCTCTATGTAAGTTTTTTGACTCTACTAAAGCATAAAAATACCATAATATGTTTGTAGATATTTATTAAACACGCTGAGTTCACATACTCGTTTCTCTGAAAACCATTGCTACAGCCTAGGGCTGGGCGATATATCGCATGCGATTGTCACGCGCATTTCGTCAGTAAAGCCGGTTCCCTGATTACCGCTAAATCGCCATCACCTGCTTTCAAATGGAGCGCCATTTAATAGACAGAGCCGTAGTTCACTGACAAGCTACGAAATATCGCGTTCATTATCGAAGGCGATTCATCTGATGAATGGCGATTGATGGCGATTTCGCGGTAATCAGGGAACCGGCTTTACTGACGAAATGTGCGTGACAATCGCATGCGATATATCGCCCAGCCCTACTACAGCCATGTCGGAATTTCTATTTTTGTTTTGGTCTGTGCAAGACCGTGCGTTGCCAATTTACCCAATAGTATTTCACCACCCCGGGTTGCCAGTCGGCCGAAAACACATGCAGCGAATTGCAGCCATGGAAGCCAGTGAACAAACTGGGTCAGAGAGAGATTGCAGATTCTACCAGACCTAAAAAGCCTCAGCATCCATCTAAAAATCTCTATGAACGGAAGCATATTAAAATGCGATATCAACTCATCATAAATCAACTATTTATCTTACGGTCTCCTCGCCTTCCAATGTCAATTGAGCTCGCTCCTGTTGCGTGTCTTCAAACTGGCAACCCGCGAGAGCGTCGAGTCTGAGGAGGAGAGGGTGGGGCAAACAATATTTTGAATTTGGACTGCATTTCAGGAATCCCGCAATTTCAACCGAGGCATGAAAGGGATGAACCTAGGCGTGAAATGGTACACGTATTCGTACGCATGTGTACCGAATACAGTAATAAATACAGTGTTGTTTTAACCACTGCATGAGCGGAATGCAATTTCAAACTTTCAGCTCCCCTTTAGGATGGGACAAAAAGTTTACATCGATATACTTTGATGTTGTGAACACAAATAATGAAGGACACAGAGTGAGCTGCTGCTGGATAAGTGCAAGATCCAAGTTGTCTTAAACATGATGCTTTACATGACGTGCTTTATATTAAGCGCTTGAAACTAAATCATAATCCTACATGACATGCCCTGCTACCAGTTGCGTGTGTTGTTTAATGCATTTGAGACACATTTTACTCAACTTCAGGGTGATTGGGACTAGGGCTGGGCGATATATCGCATGCGATTGTCACGCGCATTTTGTCAGTAAAGCCGGTTCCCTGATTACCGCTAAATCGCCATCACCTGCTTTCAAATGGAGCGGCATTTAATAGACAGAGCCGTAGATCACTGAAAAGCCACGCAATATCGCGTTCATTATCGAAGGCGATTCATCTGCGATATGAACATGATATTGCGTAGCTTTTCAGTGAACTACGGCTCTGTCTATTAAATGCCGCTCCATTTGAAAGCAGGTGATGGCGATTTAGCGGTAATCAGGGAACCGGCTTTCTGACGAAATGCGCGTGACAATCGCATGCGATATATCGCCCAGCCCTAATTGGGACCTTTTTTGCCATTGAGATGACTTGGAAAAAGTGTCCTAATCCATTGAATTCACATCTTACAGTTGTATACTTGCCTGTAAATGTCACAAATTCATGCAAGTATTTCCATTTCACATAAAGGATTATGCTGAACAGCAAACGAGTCTCTTTTTAACTTTGCAGACTTCATCGAAAGAGTGTCAGTGTTGTGCTGAATTTCGACCCGCCTGCCAGATTATTACCCCCCTAGTATTGGTAGGTTTAGGAGTAGGTGTGGGGAAGGGGTTAGGATTAGGGGTGGGGATAAGATTAGGCGAAAAGGTAGCGACTTCAATGAGGGGGGTAATAATTTGGCAGGGGGTCAAAATTCGGCACAGCACCAGCACACACATATGCATCAAATAGACAGAGGGGACTAGACTCAGAGTGCAAAAATTCTAACCTTATTCTAAAATATATTGCTAACATATTTTGCATCCAAATGTGTAAACACTTCAAATATCTTCCCTCATTTACAACAGCACCAAAAACTGCAGTCTGTGTTGCTGCCGCTTGCAACAATATATTGTCAGACCAAGCTTGTTCAGTAAATCAGTTTATTAATAAAAACTGACAACATCTGATAACTCTAGTGTGAAGCTGCCCTGCACAACTAAACACACAAAAACATGAAGCAAAGACAGTTAAACTAAACCACAGCTGAAATTCAACTGCTCTGCTCTGATAGCAGCTGGACTGTAGCTCTGAGGCAGTAATCTGTCAGCTTTACTTAACTGCTTCTGCGCTTTCCAAGATAACAGATGACCTATGCTGATCAACTGAGCTTAGGCTTATTTCAAGCACTGAAAACATTATGTTGTCCATCAGCATGCCTACATATGTCCTTTTTGTTCTCTGAATTGGATGGTGAGATAAAAGCTTTCAAACTTGAAGGCTGTTGGTTTAAAAACAGACACGGTTGGACAGTTCTAAGGAAGTGAGGGGAATGGCCAAATAGTATTGTTCCTTTATTCAACAATAATAATTCAAAATTACCATAGGAGTACTAGACAAACGTTTATAGCTCAGATATAAACACGGATGTCTACGGTAGTGATCAAAATAGAGTAAACGCTTCAAATAACGACTGTATCGATTACATCGTTACACCAGTAGGTGGCGACAAGTGAACTGTTAAAAATGTATTGGTCATTGAATCATTCATTCAAGAGATTTGTTCAAAAACACTGATTCATTCAGTAATGAAACAATTTGAAGTATTTATGAGTCAGTCATTGAATCATTCATTCAACCCATTTTTTTAATTAAATATATTAAATAGACTGCAGCAATTAACATTTTGTCAGAACCTCTCATAAATTACCATGTTATTTTGTTTAGTTGACTGTTCAGAGTCGTGGGAGAATCATGATCTCTGTTTGAAGCAAATAAATCGTGATTCTTAATTATTCAAAATCTTGCAGGTGAAATTTTTAAAATAGGGAAATTAGATTTGTTGTACTGCTCAGTGACTTGCAAAATAGTCTTAAAGACAAACATGAAAAAGAATGTTGATAAGATCATGATCATGAAAATAGTGATACATTTCTTTGCCATATTGCGCACCCCATGAAATCTTTTCAGCGCAAGGTACTAGATATAATGAAGAAAGGATTGTTTTTCTCATGTTAACATATCTGTAAAAAAAAAATCAAACTCCTCTGCAAGCATCTTAAAGAGGTGGGAGATCTACCCAAAGGGAATGAACACCACACTGGAATTGGACGCCAAGGTTTTTAAGTCAAGTAAAAATTCAATGTTCATGCTGCAACAGCCAACGTCATTTGTCTGACATATAAAAATGGCGATGGCAATGATCTGAATAAAACAAAATTAGGCTAAAATAAAACAAGACAACCACTACCATAAAACAGCCACAGTGAGCATTTGCTTGCACTTCACCTTCTGCTTTGAAAATTTGGTTGGTTAGTGGACTGGCTTCTGCACAGCAGGTGTTTTGAGCGCCATTCTCTCAACATGGCTCGGTCGTGTCTGACCATCCCCCATCCTGCCTCATTTGGCCTCCTCCATGCAGCTGGTTAGCTTGGGCTCATGCCCATTATTGTTTACAGGCCTGTGGGAGGCTTGGAGGGGAAGAGGGAAGGCCCCTGAGCTGAGCGACAGTGGCGACCTGCATTCCTCATAGCTGCTGCCAGAGAAAATGGACGCCTGAGAGCATTTATTGAAGCTGCAAAAAGAAAGGATTTACAGAAGTATCGAAGATAATTCTGCACTGATGTGTAAAAGGCCACCTTTGGAATTTTAACTTCATTATTATTACTTCTGTTTATTGAAAAAGCAAGATAAAACATTGCTGATTTTTTGGGAACATGGCTCAAGGGGCATTCACACTGACAGTGATTAAATCACCAGATGTTAACACATTGCTGTACGCTGTACGTACGTTGTACGTTGTGTTAATTTTTTTGGCTGCCATTGAAAGTACTGCTAGGTTGCTGCATCACGATGTACGGTTTAAACGAGAATGTGCTCTTTGACAGAAATGTGTAGAACAGTCAACAGAGATTGCTTGCAAATGTGGCGATTTAGCAAAAAACGATTTAGCCAACTCGTAAAATACGTACAAATTGCCGTGAGATCGGGTTGGGCTAACATGAGTGTCAAAATAAAAGTGCATCTTAAAAATATACACAGTGTTGGAGAGTAGCTAACTACGATGTTACTAACTTAACTACATTTTTCACTAGCTTGACAGAAGCTCAGTTGCTTTTAAAACAGTTTAGCTTTTCCAGTAGCTAACCTCTTTTTCTACATTCTGTTTTACGTTTTGACAACCTGCAATGTATTGAAGCAGCGCAGTGTCTTCTTACTAGATCACAAACTAAAATTGTGCATTACCGCCATATATTGTTATATCTTGCTCTCATTGAAGTATATGCGCGAGACATCACTGCCGCTGTCAGAGCGCGATCAGACCAAACGAATCGAGTGATGAATGCAGTTGGACATAGTGGTGTATTAGAGGTAAAAAATTATATAAATACTGTTCGGTTTCTCGCACAAACCGATCGTTTCGTGTGTTAGGACATTAATGTGTCGTCACGAGCTGCAGGGTTTAATTTGGACTTGTCTATGCAAGTTTTATTTACTCTTATAGTAGAAGTTCCCATCCACTAGCGTTATTTGACTGACAGACGGCAACGGTTGGAGTTAAAAATCATCATTTGTGTTCTACTGAGGAAACAAAGTCACCTACATCTTGGATGCGCTGGGGGTAACGTTAAGCAGATAAACATCAAATTTTCATTTTTGGGTGAACTATCCCTTTAAACTGATTAATTATCCTGCTTTATAGCACTCTATATAAAATGTCTATTTCTGTTTTAATTACAATGACGAATCAGTGTTTCCCAATAATTACATAAACTAATCTCTCCCTTCACAATTTTGTAATGAACCTAAAAGATCACTAGCGTTGTGTTTTGTGCCATTGCTTTTGCAAATCATCTTGTCAATCGAACAGAAAACGAATTTGCGACGGGGCATCGACTTTAACGTCTGAAGCTTGGCGCTGATGTGACCATCATAGCCAGTCATTACTTTCCAGTGTTACTTTCCACTCTGGCTAGCGTCTGTGCTAGGGTATTTGCATAAGGCAATCTGATTGGCTGAAGCCTGCATTGGCGCTTGAAATGTTGAGAAATTTTCAACTTCTGCAGCTAGCAAAGTGACGCAACGGAACCCACAATTCAGTTCGGCAATGCATGACATCACCCATTCAAAGTAAATGAAAAGCATTAATGCCGACGCCCAGTGTGAATGGACCTTTAGTCTGTTTATTAAACTACAAAGGCTATGATTTATTTAAATAGGTAGGCTATATAGCTTAGTTTGTTGAGGTAGTTTCAGAGCAAAGCGCACTGACTGAAAATAGAAAATAGGAGATGTAAAATGATGTTCAGGTCACTGTCAATATGAACACCCCTTTACATTCATACTGCAAGTTTCCACCTAGAGTGTGTGTGTGTGTGTGTGTGTGTGTGTGTGTGTGTGTGTGGGAGGGAAAGACCTGTCTTCATGACGGAGCCTGAAGAACAGTTGCTGAAAGCACTGCGGCTCATTCTAGCGGTTTAATGATGTGGTACTTCTCAGGACTGTTAGAATAACAGACATAACACATACTTGAATGAGGAGCGTTCTTGTCAGCTAGTGAGAACGTTATCTGTGAAAAAAATCAGCTTGTTTGTTTGAGATTCACAAGAGATCAAGCTAATTTCACCTTGCTTTGAGTTCTCTGTCAAACCACATCTTTCTTGCTTTATAAATTGCAAAAAGGGTGGTTGGAAGACCAAAAAAAAAAAAAAGAAAAAAAAAAAGATCCAGATGTCAAGCCAGGCACTAATAGTATGTAACAGATCAGAGAGTGAGAGTGATCAAGAGTAATACAGACGTGGGGGAGGGGTTAGAAAAGCAAATTCTTTCCCCTCCTCCATTATACCACCTCCTGGTGTGACTAGTCATTCACTAACAACAGTATCTATTTCAATAATAATCCACATTCTTGTCAAGGTCACCCTCTGTGGAAAAGGCTGGGCTGAGAGGAAATCCAGATAAGCAGCTCAGAAGCACAGCCTCTCCAGCACTCTGCTTCGTCATACACCTTTTCACAACAAATGCAAAAAGAGCAACACGACTCGCTGCTAAGTGCCAGAATAAACATCCAGTGCTCCAGCAACATAAACTAGAACTTTGGCCCACAATCCTGGAGAAAAACAAGTCTATTAATAAGACATTTTCCCAAATGTCCATTGTTATGATCCGTTTATGTTTGTTTTATGCCAGCCATGATAAAATGGTCTTATCACATCTTGGCTTGTTTTTAAATGCCTTTCATGCATAGATTTTATCGTTTTACCCTTGTCCCAGAGGCAAACTTTCAATCTTCAACTATGAAAATCAGTCATAAAAATATGAATTACATTGCATGACGTTCACAACTATGATAATAGAAATAAAAAACAAATATTTATAGTGAAAATTATCAAGTTTTCCAAATACATGTCACAGTCATTTCCATCACACCATTTCCACCAATTTTGCCACTATTGTTTTGGAATGTTTGTGTACTTCAAGATAGATGACAATATTTTGTGTGTTAGTTTCAATAAAGCTGTGATTTAATTACGCAAGTGTGAATGTAAATGTTAGCTAAAAAAAAATGAGCCTTAGCAAGACAAAATACTCTAAAATGTCAAAAATGTCATTTTCAAAACTGTCAGAATGATTTCAAACACCAAATTGAGATGTGGTGGGAATTTATGATCTTATTTAAAAAAAAAAAAAAATTTTTTTTAGAGCTTATTTTATGAGCTCAGATCAGTTGCGATACGACTGAACTAAGACAGGATAAAGAAAGATTTAAGAATACTGCAATTATGTCATCATTATAATAAGATGCGTTTATCTTTTATTCATCTTATGTGTATCTTATAAAGTTCTAGTGTACAATAGTACACAATGACAGAACCAAAACAATGTCCTACATTCATACCCACTTACAAGACATGCTGTTTTTCATGCTGCTAGATTTCCCTGGAGAACCACAAGTCAACTATTTATGGACGCAATGCATTCTGCTGCTTCCTCTAAACAGAGGAAAGACTCTATGTGGGTGGTACTCCATCTAACAGATACAACATATATACAGAGCCAGGGGAGGAACAGCCTTTTCACAATTCTCTGAACTCTGAGCTGAACTTAGGTCTAGTAATATGAACAAAAGATGTTGATTGGTGACTGCTAGGAGAAAAACATCCATTCACGCGCAAACCTTCAAGGCACAAATGTCACGCAAAACAGCTGGAGTTGAAAAGATTAGTGTTTTATTACACCTTTGTTGGGATTTTGTACTCTAGGCAATGGTTTTCACATAATATTTTGTTGAAGGGTGACTTGAAATTTGATAAATGATACTAAAGCTGGAACTACAAATCTTTATGAATATTCTTTGCAGATGTGTATGACAGCCTCTCCAATAATAACAGCATTGAGAAAACCAGAATTCAGCTTTTTTTTCTTAGAAAATGTCAGAGAATGTTTAGGGTTATCGGTTTAACACATTAATTTAGTAGCGATAATGTAGTGTAGCTACAGAATGGAACAGAATTCATAATTGTTTAAATAAATGGAAACAATGCATTCTGTGACTGCCTGTAGCCATGTTTCCATCCACTTATTTTTACGCACATTTTGGGATATCGCATTAAAAAATGATGAATGGAAATGCCAAGATGTGCATAAAAAAAAAAACTTGATTGAGGATACATTTTTTTAATTCAATAATAAAACGTGTGCATAAACTACAATGGAAACATTTACCAAATAAATTCCTTGATGCACATCAAAAAAGTCACGTGACTTTGCGCAATGGGACGGCATAACTGGACTAACCAGCGGACCAATCTCGTTTCACATGAAATGTTTTGGTCATTCTGAAAAGAGGTTAGGTATTATTACCTCCCAGAACTGCGTTCACAATCAACAGGCATCCGCCTCTGAAAGCAATCTCCCAGTAAACAAACTGAGAATAAAATATGAATGTTTATCAACCCTGGCTTCTACTGCAGCAACTCCATTTTTTCTGCATTTTTGTGCCAGTTTATCAGGAAGTTACAATTTGGTTCTCTTTGACACGATATGTTCATTCGAAGAAAAGAAAGTTAAATTTGCCAAAAAAGCTTGTGACAGATTGACAAAGCTTAAGTTCAATGACATATCATCAAACAAATAAAATACAGATGTCTAAAAATTGGCTTTATGGGATTTCAAATTAAACAGCATGTCATGTAGTAAAGTCCATCAAAAATTTAATTGGTTGACAAATCTCCCAGTAAACAAACTGAGAATAAAATATGAATGTTTATCAACCCTACTGGAAAACACACGATATGTGAAGAAAAGAAACCAAAAAACCAAAAAACAGCCATCAACTGATGAGTGGTGAAACTTTAGATTTCTTTGAATAAAACTTTACTACACATTCTAGTGCATTTGCTACTGAAGTTTGGAGATAGACACACTGCATTGTGGGTAACAGCTAGAGATCAACCGATATTGAATTTTTTTTTATAACCGATACCAACTCTTTGCATGTTTATGTGCCTCACAACCAATATACAGAACGATATTTATCGGTTTTATTTTTGAGTCTGAAAGAGTGCAAAAAATAAAAATATATAGCGCACTGTCACTGAAGTGTCTTTTTAAATAAAACCTTTGATCAGGTAAACAAACAGGTAACAAATATAGCATGTAAAAATAATTCTAACATTTTTTTTTTTTTTTTTTTTAAAGAAACACAAAACATTCTAAACTGCCTGAAAAAAAAAAAAAACATTACTACTTTAGTGTAGCTTAATAATCCTAATTGAATATTTTTGTTTATAACAACAGCATTAATATGAAAAACGGGCAAAATAAATTTACAAAGTCTAATGTTTTCAAATGGAGAACAAATACCAGGGGAGTCTATCAACTCCCCATAAATATAGAAATAAGAATTCGTTTATTTTAAACTACAGTTTTAAAAGGTTTATGTGTTGTTTAATAGGCTGAATAGAGAATGGAATATGCTGGAATATTCGCTGGAATACTCAAACGTTACTCATGCATTCGTTGGACACCTGGCATGTTATCAGAATTATTAATAATGTTTTTGTCAGTCTAGATTATGAAATACCTGCTGACAGAGTGCTGTTTTTATCAATGCGTTTACACAATGTCTCTTGTGGAGATAATTAATTTCCACAGAGCTGTAGTTATTTGGATGTTTATGAGTGAAATAAAAGGTAATATAGTAGTTAATATAATTAAAGGAGTTTTAAATGAGAGCATCGTGTTAAAAGCAATGCTTTAATGGCGTTCTTGCGAGCAATTTATCTTTGAATCCGATAATACAAAACCGTTACCAGATTATGGGGAAAAATATTGGTAAAACCGATTATTGGTCAAATGATAGTCAAAGTGGCTAAAAAACATTGCCAAGCCAAAGTCTAAGATACTTTAGAAAAACAATGTTGGTCTCCTAGCAATTAGTACACTAGTGAATATCATTAACATTGGTCTACGGCCACTGTTAAATTGCACATCCACTGAAATAGGACATGATTTCCATGGCTCTCCTGCAATAAATGCCATTCAAACTAGATGTAGGCTATAGACTGTACAGCTGGTTCTGTTAAAGTGACTGTCAGGTCAACAGCTATATAAAACCACTTTTCAATTTTTTCAGTTTAAGTATCAATGCCAAAGCACTTCTACACTACTGGTTAATACAACCCTAAAAGCCCGATACAATGGTAAACTTGACAATAAACAAAAAAATGCTCCAATGTCATGTATTCAAGAGCATGTGAACTCCAGCATTTGCACCCAATTCACACTGCGACGAGATTCACACCATAAAGTAGGCAGTAATATAGCCCATTCCGCGCTCAAGTGGACACATAAAGCTTGCCGCAAAGCACCGGCAAAGGTAATGATTATGAAAGTCGGAGAAAAAAAATAGCGAGGAGACATTTTAATTATTTATTAATAAATTACTTTTTTCTAAGTCAGTGCTGGCTGCAAAGATGAAGTTGACGATGCTCCCTCACCATCACCGCAGTATAGCGGACACACCTTTAGAGAGAAATGCAACTTTTATACGGATTACATAAGCAGAGAGTATTTTTTTCAATTTCAATTGGTTCATTTAAAAGTTGACATTTCAAGCTTTCTATAGATATTTTTCTGTGAGGCAAGTAGCCTATACGCCGAGTTTCAGTTCCTTTTTGTGACGCGCTCCAATTCAGGGAGATGGAGACAGCAGAAAGCACATCCTGATTGTTTTCTTTATTTTACAAAGGCACAATGTTTTCTTGTTATTGTGAGTTTACACAAATAAAAGTAAAGCAGTTTCGAATGATGTATTACTCTTATCTGTATGACCAAAAATGACAGAGTATTTTCCGCTGTTATCAGAAAAAATGCAAGTGATCGCGCCGGCGCCTCCATGCCGGCATGCTAATACTTTAGCTTCCACACTCCGCACAAACACTTGGATATGTGCCTAATAATAGCGCACATTTATCTAGGTGAAATTTAGAGCGAGCAGCCATGTAAAGTTGCTACTACTTACATGTTTCAAATGATAAGCCATATTTGAAGTCGATGGATGATAGGCAAATGACTATGTTTGGTTAAACTATGCTTTTGAGAACCACCAACTCATTGAACTATGCTGATAACGACACGTAATCTGACTGCAAAGTATTGGGTACATTCAGAGCTTTCAAGAAGGAATCGGATTGACGATAATCGATGTAATGCTTCGTATTGTTATTATTTGAGAAAATGTTTTGTCGTATGTAACAACTGGCTTTTCGTAAAAGCTCTTTAAAATAGCCATTTTCAAAAATGACAATCAAAAGCATTAATAAAATAAATAAATTAAATCATTTGGAAAATATGCACAAAAATGTACACAATTTCACAGGAAATTCAAGTTAAATCAAACCATCATATGGGAATATTAGTTCCATCAGAATTGAACTATCTAAAAAAAAAAAAAATAGATATATTCATGTTGTACAGCAGCCTATTTAAAAAAAAAAAACGAATCTACAGCCTAGCATATTGTAATGAGGATAAGTAGCTAGCGATCATTAGAAATCACTTTTAGTCTCAAAACAATCCATTCATGCCATCTCCCCTAATCAATAAGGGCAGTTATTGGCATGAGCTCAACGGCTCAACAATAATAAAGCACCAGACACATGCTTTAGATCAATATTCTAATCAGCATCATCTGTACTATCATTGCTCTATTGGATCAAACCCTTTTAAGGGGCCCTTATCTGCATGTGAAATTCAATACACACAAGCAAATAAGCACAGTAAACTCCCAAAAAAGGAAATTTCTTTCATTATTTCCATGTATAGCCTATATTTTTTCTTCCACTGAACAATGGATTCCTCATTCTCTTCCAAAACACTTTTTGTTTTCCACTCAAAGAAAAACATGGGTTAAATAAGGGTAAAATAAGATAACTTAAACATCAATCATGATACCACAAATGAAATCTGAGAAGGTCGCAGTAGGGACATGCAATTAACGCTGAAAACATTGTGCAGACTTACACCTTTAAAGACCAAAGGGAAGGGCAAGTGATTCATTAATAACTGCTGCAGTAATCAGTGTAACCTTGAGTGCACAAACTCACACAACATCAGGAAAAACACACTGATGCTAAGCATATTAAAACATCATCAACTGGCCGCAGTTAGGTACAACACTGAGTGACTAAACAGCTGAACATGATTTACATCGTATGCATCATTATAGCTCAGATCGACACCGCAGATAAAATGACACAAAAATGGTTCTGGCCAGAAAACACAATTGGCATGTCCTCTAATTTCACCTCATTTGATTAGATATTTATTGACTTACGATGAAGCCAAGCTCTCAGTTTTGGAGTAAAGCCCACAACTGTTAGCAGTGCAGCCAGAGTCTGAGTGCTCCTTTAGAGACGAGAGGGAAAAACCAAAACACACATGCAAACATATACAACAAACTCTGTGTTTGTCTCAAGTTCTTTACTAGACCATCGTGTCATTTACTCACCTCGTGATGTTCAAAAGCAGAGTGTTTGTTTGCTTTTTTTCTACTGCAAAATTAAGTACATAGCAAGATTCAGTGAATGGCAGCTTTTGGATGTCAAGAAACCAAAATCTCAGTAGTCATACACCAGTGAAATTACATCTTACAAATATAAACATATAAAATAAGAACTGTGCACGGCCGCACAGGCATTCTTAACGGTATGCATTTTCAGTTCATTCCTTTGAAAGCTCAAGCTCCATAGGAATGTGGCTGCGTGCACATTTTACTTTCACTTTCAAATTAGCGATTTAATTCAAACTTGAAATTTAATTTGAAACTGGTATTTTGACAATTTTTCTGTGTATGTGCCTGTTTAAGCGCATGAAGATACGAAAGAGGAATCAATTCACTGTTTGCGTGCTATCTGAAACACAACTCTGTGTGTGTGTGTGTGTGTGTGTGTGTGCGACTGTGCATGAAGATAATAGCATGCAAGAATTGATGGTAAAACTTAGCAATTATTCCACAAAACACATGCGTGCAGAACCGTGGGGTCTGGTCCGTAAGGATCACGGATCAACTACGATCCGTTTAACCCCTAGTGAAGTTACTTTTTTTTTTTTTATTTAAGTACCAACTTGATACCAAAGTACCAGCAATTTCTAATTCCCTACTTAATGCAAAAGTTGTTTTATGGAACATTTATGGAGATTTTTGTATAGAAAAGAGCAGCCCGAACATTCTGCTAAATAACTCATTCTGTGTTCCATGGAGGTTGGATGGTTATATGGCTTTGGAATTAAATGAAGATGAGAAAATTGTTTTTGAAATGTTGAAATGTGTTTTTAATCCTGTTAAAAACATCTATATTTAAAGCTATATCGTGAACTCTCCAACAGCTATTAATTATAAGCGTAACATTATTTTTTAGAGGTGCTCACAGTAATGTGTCTTAACAGTAGATTCACTGTTTTGTAGAAATATGTGGATTTGCTCACCATTCCAAGCAGAAAAGGGTGGCACCCAGAGCTCAGGTCATGGCTGACACTGATTATGGGAACATGGGAGCATGGAAATATGAGCCTTTCATCTCATATGTGCACTTTGCACCCCAGAAGCAGCAAAACATATTGCACAGCACGTTCTCTCGACATAAAACATCCATAGCATTACATGATGAAATGAGTAGCTGAGACTGACTGTGAAAAGAAAAGGAAAAAAAAACTACCCTTCTGCACCATGGCAGCATTAGTGTTGCTGAACTGCTCAATTCATTCAGGGGCTCCCATGACAAGAGAGTGTGAAATAGTGAAATAAACAGTAGATGAATGTGGGAAAGGGAAAATATTTTAAAGGTGCCCTCGAATGAAAAATTGAATTTATCTTGGCATAGTTGAATAACAAGAGTTCAGTACATGGAAAAGACATACATTGAGTTTCAAACCCCATTGCTTCCTCTTTCTTATGTAAATCTCATTTGTTTAAAAGACTTCCGGAAAACACGCGGATCTCAACATAACACCGACTGTTACGTAACAGTCGGGATCATTAATATGTACGCCCCCAATATTTGCATATGCCAGCTCATGTTCAAGCATTAGACAAGGAAAGGCTGTATTAACGTCTGGATCTGTGCACAGACAAGGTAAGCAAGCAAGAACAACAGCGAAAAATGGCAGATGGAGCAATAATAACTGACATGATCCATGATAGCATGATATTTTTAGTGATATTTGTAAATTGTCTATCTAAATGTTTCGTTAGCATTTTGCTAATGTACTGTTAAATGAGGTTAAAGTTACCATTGGTTATTACTGTATTCACGGAGACAAGAGCCGTCGCTATTTTCATTTTTAAACACGTGCAGTCTGTATAATTCATAAACACAACTTCATTCTTTATAAATCTCTCCAACAGTGTAGCATTAGCCGTTAGCCACAGAGCATAGCCTCAAACTCATAGAGAATCAAATGTAAACATCAAAATAAATACTTTACTCACATGATTCGATGTATGCACACAGCATGCATGACGAACATCTTGTAAAGATCCATTTGAGGGTTATATTAGCTGTGTGAACTTTGTAAATGCGCTGTAATATAGTCGAGAGCTCGTGTGGCAGGGAGCACGCGAATTAAAGGGGCGGCGCGCTGAAAAAAATCAGTGCATAGTTAATGATGCCCCAAAATAGGCAGTTAAAAAAATTAATTTAAAAAAATCTATGGGGTATTTTGAGCTGAAACTTCACAGACACATTCAGGAGACACCTTATACTTATATTACATCTTGTGAAAAAGCATTCTTGGGCACCTTTAACAAAAGTGCACAATTCTGCAGGAGAAATAAAAGGTTTTCTTTTTAAACAGATGAACAGCTAACAAGTCTTTGAGGAGGCCTAGTGACATTAAGAGACTCCACAAAAAAAAAAGAAAGAAAAATAAAACCAAAAAGTTCCTAGATTTATACTTTGTCATATATTTGCATTAAAACTGGATAGAATTTTGTTTAAAATAGAGATCATAATTCTCCCACAATTCTGAACAGACAACTAAACAAAATAGCATGCCATTTACTGGAGGTTCTGACAGAATGTTAAAGGGATAGTTCACCCAAAAATGAAAATTTGATGTTTATCTGCTTACCCCCAGGGCATCCAAGATGTACTTTACTTTACTTTATACTTTATTTGTCCCTGTTAAGGGAAAATTGTCTTGGGCAATACAGGTAAAGCTGCACAACAAAACACCCACATAAATAACGTTCATAAATAGGTGACTTTGTTTCTTCAGTAGAACACAAATGATGATTTTTAACTCCAACCGTTGCGGTCTGTCAGTCGTATAATGTGGGTCAATGGGAACTTCTTTTATAAGAGTAAATAAAACTTGCATAGACAAATCCAAATTAAACCCTGCGACTCGTGACGACACATTGATGTCCTAAGACACGAAACGATCGGTTTGTGTGAGAAACCGAACAGTATTTATATCATTTTTTACCTCTAAAACACCACTATGGTCAACTGCGTTCAGCATTCGCTTAGTGAGGTATGATCACGCTATGACAACGGAAGTGATGTCTCACGCTTATACTTCAATGAGTGCTAGACATTACTTCCGTTGTCAGAGCGCGATCAGACCTCACTAAGCGAATGCTGAACGCAGTTGGACATAGTGGTGTCCAATTTGGATGCCCTGGGGGTAAGCAGATAAACATCAAATTTTCATTTTTGGGTGAACTATCCCTTTAATTGCTGCAGCACATTTTAAAAATATTTAATTAATCTGATTTTTTTTTTTTTAAATCGGGTTGAATGAATGATTCAATGACTCACTCAAAGACTTGGATGAATCAGCTTTTTTGAACAAATCTTTTGAATTAATGCATCAATAAAAATGCATTTTTTTAACAGTCACTCGTCGCCACCTACTGGTGTAACAATGTAATTGATACAATCTTTATTTGAAGCATCAAGCTACTTTCAAAATGTTATTTACATTATTTAATAGTAGTAGATTTTATTATCCCCTTGGAGAAATTTTGTTGTATTTTGATCGCTACCGTAAACAGTGTTTATATCAGAACTATAAACTTTTATTCCAGTACTTCTGTGATCATTTAAATTATTGTAAGATAGAAATAATGACACTGTGTGGTCAAAAAAACTGTTTGTGAAGCTGTTTTATACCTATACATGACTATACATCTCTTTCTGGATTAGCAGAATTACCCACGCAGATCTGAATGTTCGATGTACTTGTCAAAGGTTTAATAGATGTTGACAAATCACTGTCATTTAGGAATAAGATCACGAGGATGTTAGAATCGAGATCGCGATCTTTGAACAAATAATTGTGTGGCTCTAATTATGCCAAACATTATGATATCAAGACAGTTGTATCACCCTGAAATTTCGGAGTCACGTGACTTTCATGCAACATTCAATGCCAATATGCATAGATTTGTAAATTGCGAACAAAAGCAGAGTTAGACGCAGCCTGGATTGTCTCCCGCACAAAGAAATCCTAAATCATTCTGTCGCTGAAATCTTTAACAATAGCCTCTAATCTTCTTAAAAGGATCTATCCAGTGACACTAACCTCATTAGAGCAAGAGTAACTCGACACACAATGCCAGAGCACAAAGATGTTAAACACACCACAAGACTAAGCAACCTTGAATGGCAGCTCTTTACACATTCTGCAGTAGAAGAAAGATGCATGAATGAGATCTTGTGATTTTCTTGATCAAACAATAATGTTCCACTTTTCATTGCAGTCCAAGGGCTTAAAGTATTGTGCTTGTCAAAATGAAAGAACTGCCATTATAAAGAGATTCATGATGGTCCAATGCCCACCCCAACAACACTGGGTTACTTTATACAACAGCTGTTTTTGCTAAAGGAGAAGGCTAAATCATTTTTTTTATTTCAGAAAAATAAAGTGCTGCACATGCTGCGGATTATGCAAAGTTTTCTACAAAAATTACAGCCCATCACTGCAAGCTACCACCCTCATTCTGTACCGTGAGAGAGAAAGAGAGCGCTTCAAATTATCAGACCACATGCCCTAAACTGACTACACCGCATCCCAATTCATAATATCCATCCTAAACAGTCAGCCAGAGAAGGATTAGTGTGTCTCAAACCTATGCCAAAAGATTCCGGGATGATGAACTGCTTTCAGTGGATTTTCAAAAGTGCACTTCAGGCTAATATTGTTCACAACCCCTTGGAGTTTGCAGCATTTTTCTTTCAACTCTTTTAACTGTGATGAATGTGAGGCTGAAGCTTCAACAGTTTTAATAAGAATAAAAAATAAATTGGAACCATATTGGTTATTGGCCAATATTTAAGTCCTGTATTTATTTATGCATCGGTATTGATATTGGATAACAGACAATGAATTGTGGATGCTCATTTCCACCGATTTTTAAAATGTGTGATTGCTCACAGTATCATTATTTCTGTCTTACAATAATTTAAATTATCACAGAAGTACAGTGATTAGAGCTGCATGATTAATTGCAATTGACACGCACGAAATCGCGCTTTATGAACCTACAAAGACATTTAATAAAATATTTTTACTCCAAACTCACTTCATAACATCATCCTTCTTAGAGATGATGTGGCTTCTTACACAGAATAAGGCACACAACATATTTATTTCATAGTATTCTATACAGTGATAAAGGCAATGCTGATTGCAAAAGGCTATTGCGTTATAAATATACTTTATTATCATAAAAAAACCGAGAAGGCTTGAAGAACTCAGATAAACCATATATTGTCATAGTCGTGTGTTTATTAGTCATGTTTAATCAATCAAAGCATTTCAATCTTCTGATTATTCAGCTACAGCGAAAGTATGATGCCCATTGGGATTTTCTGGAATGACGTGCGTTATATCAACTTTCTTCTGCGGGGCATATTTGGAGTTTCTGCGCGAGAGCGCCCTCTGGCTTTCAGATGGAGCAGCATTTATTACTGATCACAGAGCCGTGCTTCACTGACAAGCTGCGCATTAAAAAAAAAAAAAAATTGCAGCCTTCGCCAAATCGTGTGTGGTTTAATTTCGATTAAACGTCCTAACTGTGATACGTTTATAGTTCAGATATAAACACTGATGTCTATGGAAGTGATCCAAAGAGGAAATCACCTTTTGCAAAGTAACTTGATGCTTCAAATAAAGATTGTATCAATTACATCGTTACAGTAGGTGGCGAAAGTGTGAATGTATTGGTCTTTGAATCATTCATTTATTCATTCAAGAGATTCATTCAAAAACACTGATTCGTCCAGTAATGAAACAAGTCTTTATGAGTGAGACATTAAATCATTCATTCAAACCATTTTTTTAAAATAATTAATTCAAATTAAATATATTTTTAAATAGATATTTTGTCAGAATTTCTATAACATTTTCTCAGAATTGTGGGAGAATCATGATTTCTATTTTAAACAACTCTAATGTGCACTGATCAATTGTTTAAATCTGTACATAATATAAAGCGATTGTGTTTCTTTAAAAGATATTTTTGGCTGAACTAGCCCTTCAAATTAATTAAATTTACAAGCACTAAAACATTGAGGAAAAAATAAATATTGCTTATCATGGTGGTAGTGTGACCCAATTAATAGTTCGTATTTTCAGTAATGCAAGTAAGTGAATTGCGAAGAAGTCCTAATTTCTTCACCAGTCCTTTTTTGCCTCAGTGGAACTGGGAGCGCTGACAAGCTCCTTAGTGTGTAGGAAGTTAAAGACTTCATCCACTTACAGAGCAACCCCCCTCCCCCTCCCCCATTTAGCCAGGTCATTTGTTCCCCCTTCTCTTTCCTCTGGCCCTTCGAGTGGCCTTTTTTCTCAGCAGATCTGAGTAGAGCACCTTCCAACCTCTCGCAATGCTACAAGTAGACTTCACCGCTGGCATTTAACACATGATCTCTCCAACCTCCGTTTGGAAGCGCTGCGGCAACTTGAGGCATTCAACAGTTTTCTCTCATTTATTCATTCCTTCCCTCATTTATCGGTCTCTGTTTGTTTATCCCCCTCTGTTCTGCCCTCTAGCTTTCTCTCTGCTCACATTGAGAGGTGAAATGAGGCATGCTGGAAATTTGCTGGCTGACAATGGAGGACAGCTGCTCTCACTGCTCAAGCCTTTCATGAGCTGAATTAGCAGTGCGAGCTCGCCGCGCTCCCCTCCCCCACCCTCGCTGCTGGCTTTAACACCCATCCAGACATACTCACAGTCGCCATGTACAAAGCTGAGGGAAACGCACCACGAAAGGGCTTTGTTTCCCAAATCTGCCATTGCTCTAATTGCTGATATTTTGCCACCTTGTATTTTTTAAAATCAATTCCCTCTCGCATGCTGCATCATAAGCCAAAATTATTTCACAATATAGTTATTTTTATTTTATTTTACTTTCCTATTTTTGTTACTAAAAATAAGATCAATGCAGCAAATTACAAACAAAAGGACAAATTCAATATAATAAAAATATAAATTAAACTAATTACATTTTTCAGGTACAATAGGTTTATTTAACGTAGTTAGAAACAGAACAGAAATGGAATAATCAAATGTAAAACTAAAATACTGCATAGAGTCTTCACTGTATGAATTAAATACAAAAATTTATTCTCATTAAAGCTGCAAAAGTTATTTTCTCTTTTTGTTGGATTTGACATGTCAAATCAGGTTTATTAGGCTGCTGTCACTTTAAGAGCGAATGCACGGATCCATTATACTGATACACATCTGGTTTACACCCATCTGTTTAACTTCACTTGAGACATAACTGACTGTATTTACATTTTGACATAACTGTGTGTGTATTCGACCATTCAAGTGCAATAAGAGAAATAAATTCGCGCATCAAGCATGTACCAAATTCGCAAGTCAGCAAGAGCACACAGCGCGAGTTCTTTTTCATGACTAATTGTGCTATTTTTAACAATTTTAAATATTTTTTAATATTTACATGTATATTTTTACACAAAGTGATATACACAATATAGCAAAATCTAGACATTTTATATCATTGCCACGTTATATCATACCGCCCAGCACTAGCCAAAATCATTTTAAATACTTAATAATATAAAAATTTAAATAATATATATATATATATGTATAAATAAATAGTGTTGCACTACCCAACACTACCACAACACTTTAGAGGTCAACCTTAGTTAAAAAACAAACCAAAACAAAAAGCAAAAAAAAAAAACTATACCAAAATCTACTTAAAATACATTCATTTCATACTAAGTATACTTCAAATCCATTAACATGTTTGACACATCACTTAAGACTTACTGATATAAAATTATAATTAAACTTGAAGTATTTCTTTACTGCACAATGTACATTTCTTAATATTATACCTAAAAAGCATTTTAATATATCACTATTAATAAGGATTGTATGATCTTTGTATAATTTCAGTCTTTAAATGCAAGATATTTAAAGTGTACCTGTAAGTGTAAGTACACTTGCAATAGTTCCACTTTAGCGCAATCAAATATACAATCAAATACAAGTATAATCAAATATAAGTATATTGGCCTACAGGAATTCATTACATTAAATACCAATGCTCAATTAACTGTCACAATGTAAACTGCAAAAAAAAAAAAAAAAAAAAAGTGCTCAACCAACTTATTGTATTGCATTCTTGCTTCAAGTTTTAAATCTTTTAATTGCATAATATCCACTTGAACTAACAGGAAACATTCATGTTAACAATTACCGGGAAGCAAAAATCTTTTTTGTACTGACGTTTCCAAGAAGATTGCGCACTATGGAAATCTGGGGAGTACAGAGGATTTGCCTTTGATTTACAGTATTTGGGTCATCAATGCAACATTTTCTCTTAAGCGATCTGAAATTATGGTTACCTACCTAATCTACCACAGATTTATTTTGTCACGGCATGCCACTGAAAAGACAAAAAGGCTTAGCGGGGCTTTAAAACCATCTCCAGAAGACACAGGGTAGGCACTTTATAGTGACTGGAATTTCAATGTTGGCAAATCTACGTAACAAAGCACAACAGTTGCAAACATAATCCTGAAATGAATATGACAATCCGCATTTGTTCTTCTAGTCGAACCGTACTGTACTTGCAAGAAATTACATCATTAAGTTTAACACCATTGTTTCCACAGATAAAAGGCCAATGCAAAAGTTACAAACAAACACTGGTATCACTTATCTGCTTAAGATCTGAAACTGGATTTGAAGCTTTAATTGGAATTTCCTTCCCAATTTTAATGATCCCCAGAAGCACAGAAGCTGTTCTGTTCTGATTAAAAGCTTGTATACAAGCAGCTAATTGACCTTCTTCCAACCCTTCCCCCACATCAAGTTTAGGCCAGTGGGTTCGAGGGGTCTGAGCTTTTTCCCTACCCTCCCCCCAAACACATCTTTGGCTCTTGGGATTAACAGTCAAACCAGCCCTAAACTTCCCTCTATTTAAAGACTGGAACAGCAGGGCCAAACAAATTTGTAGTGTAATAAGGTTAGCATAATACTGTAAATATTGTTTGAATATACGTTTACACAAACTATGATAATTCAATTAACCTTTTAAAAAGATTTTTTTTTAAATTCAAGCACCATGATGATTATCTTATTTAGGTACTGCAAGTCCTCTCTACTTTCTGATCAAAACGTTCAAATCAAAAAGCACACACAATGCCAAAAACAGGATGCGAAGCAGACATACACAATATTACCCATGTTATCAATACATCAATAACACAATTTGCATTAGCTGCTAAATGGTTGAAGTACACAAACGGGCCATCCGTGCTTACCTTTTCATTTTTCATCTTCTTCAAAGCTCTGCATTCCCCGTCAAGCTCCTCTGGCTCTGATTTAATAGCTAACGGAGAAACAATTCCAACAGTTTCCAGAGCATTATTCCCAAGTTGCTCTGTCACAGCCATCTCTGCATTCTGTGTATTGTCAAAGGGCGTGTTGCGTGCGCTTCCAAACGCCTGAACGTTTGCAACTATCTCCTTTTCAATTGCCACGACTGCAACTGGTCCACTTTCACTTTTTTCTTTCTTGTTTTTCCCACCCGATACTTCCTTTTCCTTTTTGCTGTTCGTCACACCGCGTGAGGCCTTGGCACCTTTCTCGACACCTTTGCCCGTAGCGGAGTTGACACCTCCTGAACTACCCGTCGCACCAGTAACCTCCCCTTGGGTCCGTCCCTGATGGTCCTTTTTTGCTCCATCTGCAGCTGGAGACTTGCTGCTATTGTCTTTAGAATTTTTGTTGCGTTTCGATTTCGATTTGCTCTCTTTGCCCTGAGGGGCACTCACGGGGCTAACGAACTTGATATTGTCTGGCAGAGCCGCTACTGCGCTAGGTGGAGCTGCCATTCCTCCTCCGTCCTTGGTGCCAGACATCTCAAGTTTGTCCTTCTCTAAGTCAGCGTCAAGGTCGATAATCAGATTTCCAACCCCGATATCCCACTCATCACCGCTGTCGTAAGTGTCCACCGCATTCGAGTCCACACCTTTCCCGCCTGCAGTGCCACCACTTAGGGACATTTTAGTGCCAGCGGCCCAGGTTTGTCACAGTAACGTCTGATTTCTCAGACTGCCAGGGTGTGGGGAGAAGGAGAACAGTAGCCTCAACGTATTGACGTCAACTTCCCAGTCACCCACATTTTGCCCTAGAGGAGACACATACAAAGAGGGATTATCTGTCTTGAAATTGTACTCTGAAAAGGAAACAGTAAGGGATGAATATGCAGCACTAAACAAGGACTTGGCTTACCACACAAGAGCAAATACAAAAAAAAAAAATGCAAACAATAACTTTCAAGTTAGTCAGCCAACAATTTTCCTGAACCTTCTTAACATTGTATATAAAGTGAATACAAGGAAAAGCATGAGTGTAACATTGTCCCAACCAGAAGCAATCAGTGTTTTCCATGTTAATTTGAGAAACTCAACAGAACTTTGAGTATTATTTTGTGGTAAAGATTTTTATCTCATCACATTCAATTCAAATTTCAGTAGCACTTTATTTTACAGTTCTGTTATGCATGTACATACTAAGCACTAAGTAATAGTAGTACTAAGTAATAGTAATAAGTGAGTAATAACTAGATAATAACGGAACCCAACCTTAACCCATGTTAAGTCCATCCATGTAGTTACCTTATATTACTCAGTACTTTCTTGGGCTAGTACATTGTAAGTGCATGTACTGTAAAATTAAGTGCAACCACCATTTCGTAATTTTCTGCTACTCTGGCATTTGGCGATTCAGCAATGTAAAATGATAAAGGAAAAGCTTGAATAAGGGTTTAGAAAGATTATTTTTTACCAGTTGGTACTACTATTCGTCCAAATACAAATGTGCAGAGCGCTTTTAGTAAAGGCACATAAAAGGTATAAACTACAAACCTCACAAACATCAAAATGGACGTTGATTTGGTGATTGCGATGATGGTTAACTTTTTACACAACACAATAATAAACTTTAAAAAAATTTATTCATTAGTCTAGTGAAAGAGACTGACTGACATCATTATAATCATTCATTCAATTATCATTAATTAATATTTGGCCATTTAAAGGCCCCGTTTACACCTGGTATTAAGATTTAGTTTTAGTCGAGGAAGACATTCCCATTTACTTAGTGTTTTAATCCATCTCTTTTGTCCATTTTTGACCACTTCTTCAAGGGGAGGGTCTATGGGTGGGTAAACGTATCGGTTTTTCCAGATCTTTCAAGCTAATGGACAAAATAAGCTTAAGGAATTTACATATGAACGCGTTCGGAGAAACATACAGAGAGCAGCAGCTTTTGTTTCCGCTCTGATAGCCGCCAGACCACGCCGAACGCTGTGAATGTGTGTTAGAAATCAGGAACGGTGAGAGAAGATTGTGCTTGGTACGTTTTTCATCTTCAAACCAAACTTGGGTCTTCAGCCGACAAAGTTTAAATTCCGTCTGGCCAGCGCGCTTCCCATAATGCTTACGTATTAGGTCAGTGGGCGGAGAGAAGGTGGTCTTTTGTGGCTGTTCGAAAGCATTTGACAACACGAGCGTCTACACTACAAAAGCAATCCGGTCTAATGCATTTTCAACTACCTCTGGAAGTTGTTGAAAGTGGACTTGTTCAAAACATTTTAGACCCAGTTTACACCTGTATTTAGCGTCGTCCACTCACTGTGATCGGATTGACCAAAATCCATCTTAATACCAGGTGTAAACAGTGCCTAAGATTACGGAGTAAAATTTCCTTCTTTTGCCAGTTTCAAAATCTGCCAACAGTCATGAAAACAGATAATAAACAGTTTATGTTGTCTCATTACTTTGACTTAAATATTATTGTGTATATATTAGCATTGTATACATATATATCTGATATCTGCACTGGCCATTGAAAAACATCTATATCTTGCAAACAAGATGATACAAATCAAAATGTTACACTCCAAACAATGAGCAAAGTTTAGATAAAAAAGTAACATTTTTGCAAAGACATTCACTTCTAAACAGAAAACTGATCTGTGAAATTGTGAGCATTTTGACCTATATTAACTTGCCAAAGTATTGGTTAAGAAAGAACACGTGTCTGCTGATATTGGGCCGCATTCAAAGCCTGATGTCTGTAGACTAATTAAGGCAGCCATTCTTCTACACAGGTCATCTCTGCTTAGTGAGGGTACGGCCAAATAAGCTAACACAAGTCAAAGGAGCATGCACTTTGACCTTTGACAGTGTAAATAATTAACACTCAAGTCTGCAGCATTTGTCCTGCAATGCCAAGGGGCTCAGAGCTGCAAACAAGGGCTGGAAAATAACTTAAAAATGACCAGAGTGTTCTAATAAAAAGGAACCCCTCACGTTAGATCTGTAAGCATCTGATTAACTCATGTCACTCGATCCATATCTGAAATGCTTCGCCAAGCTTAACAGCAGATCAGTTCAGTGAGCGGAGGGCTTTGTTCAATAAGCTGGAGCTTATACCAGCCTTTCATTTACTTCCATATAGGTTTTCACAAGTCTCTGATCATCACAAAAGCCAAATAGTGGCATTGGATGCAAGCGATATCATTTCAGACACAGTAATTCCACCAAACAAGCATCTCCTACAAATCGATTGTGCTTCTAGCTTCAATGCCTAATACCTTGCTATTAGGGATGAGTAGATCAATTTTGAAATGGATACTTTATTTCAATGCTCAATCCTCAAATAAAAATATATATATATGCTAAGTGTTTATTTTATGTATGTATGCATGTATATTTACAGAGTATGTGTGTGTGCGTATATAAAATGGAGATGCTTATCATAAGTTTGGCATCAAAACTTAACTTACTGTACTTTGTTGTTATAAATTATATATCTAATTTTTGGTTTATATAATAAACAAAGAATAATTAAAGGCACAGTATGTAAGTTTCACCACTAGAGATCGCATTTTCAAAACAAAAACAAAGACGTAGCTTGATGACGCTGTGAATGAGCATGGAATCATGGGAGTTATCTTCTCCTCAACATCCAATGGAAAACAATCCAACAAGAAAATCAAGTTCATGCACGACCTAAACTTTTATTAACGTTACTGTGGTGTGAAGCAGGGCAGGCCAAGAGCCTGGGACATTTTACCTTGCTGTTTTTATTATGCTTATATGCATCTTTCTGATTATGCTATGTTAGCCACTTGACAAAATAGTAGGGCTGTCAAAAGTACCAGGTTGTTACAGATATTTTAAAAATGTGATGAAACCATTTCCCCCTAGCATTTTGAGCAGATTCTTAAACAACTCTGATTGGCCATTGTGTTCACGTGCTCAACAAGTATGTCTGTGATTGGCTACAATGATCAATGCTTCAAAAACATGTTGTAAATAGACATCTGTGACACTCTTCAAAGAGCGCTTACACAGATACACACGGGAGCATTTGAAAATAGGCATCTCTCAGCAGATCCCTAATATATCCACTGATAGATGGATCTGCTGAGAGAGACCTGGTTTCAAACACTCCCGTGTGTATCTGTGTAAGCGCTAGGTGAAGAGTGTCACAGATGTTTATTTACAACATGTTTTTGAAGCGTTGATCATTGTAGCCCATCACAGACATATCTGTTGAGCGTGTGAACACAATGGCCAATCAGAGGTGTTTAAGAATCCATTCAACAGCACTCAAAATGCTAGTTGCTCACCTGTCTAATAAGGGTGTAACTGTACACGTATTCGAACCGTTTCGGTACAGGGCTTTCGGTTCAGTGCACGTGTGTCTACAAAAGCATTACATTACAACATGCAGAGTCTCATCTTTCAAATTCTATCCACAGAAAGTTGCCTTTTTGTCGCGGTTTGATTTGCCGTGATAGACCTCAGTATAGGCGCCTCAGTTCAACCGGCAGCGCGAGCGCGGCGCACAAGTGAACGCGATCATCTCTTCCTTACTAGTTACAGAATAAACTTAAATTAACATCTGTAATGTATGTTAAAAGATACAGTACAACTTACTAAAACGTATAATATCTCGTGTTATCGCTTAGTGTTTCAACGGCGGAAAGTCAAACAGATTGTAAACAATATGTCATGTAGCATTTACCTCAGAAAAGCCATTCACTGTCCACAGCTTGTTAGTTCGGCAGATAAATGAACTCTTTCTTTATGTTTAGTTTTCTCCCCACCTGCTGTACCGAATCCGTACCGAACAGTGACTTCAAAACCGAGGTACGTACCGAACTGTGAGTTTTGTGTACCGTTACACCCCTACTGTCTAATAAAACACATAATATATAAAAGAGTCAGTGGTGTTTCCATGGTTTTTAAGGAAGTAAAAGTGGAAATCAAGGGTAGTACGGAAATTATGTCATTGACATACAATGCAATGACACGGCCGTTACACTGGTTAAAATTGCTGATTTCTCTGGATTTAAACATTGTTGGAAACATTTGGGATACTGTAAGTACACAAGTCAGCAAAATATATAAACATTGTTTTAGTGGATTTTTTAAAAATATTTTAATCCAAAAAAAAATCTTACATATTGTGCCTTTAATACAATGCTAAATGTCTAAAATTAGTAAACAGACATAATGAAATGATTTAAAAAGAAAACCATAGATACCGTATCATACTAAAAAATAAAAGCTTCTTGAATTCTTGAATCTAGTGTTACAGAAACTTCCTAAATCCTAGATTTGAAAAAGTTTTCTTTCCTAAGCGAAATGTCCATGGTTACCAAACAGATAGGACAGGATATTCTAAGTAAGAATGTTTCTGTAATACAGTGATGAAGATAATTGCGTTGACATTTAAATAAAGATTTGTTTTCTACCACAAATGAGCCATTGGATTCCCTGTAACTATGCCTTGTAAATGACAATAGCCCACCAAGAACAAGACGCAAAACCTCGTATTGATTGCAGGCCCCTCATTGACGAGCCCATCATCGAGCATAATCCCAGATGGTCTTTCTTACATCTAAAGACTGCAGCTGTTCTGCTGGAACAAACAGTCAAAGGGGTCAAAGTTAGTTTGTAACATCTGTAGCTAACCTGTGCACTGCGGTTTCACGTGAAAAGCCTGTTTGATCCCTTTAAAAGTCTAGGAGACGTACAGCTTATTCAATCCGCTGCTTTTTAAACACTGCATTATCGAATGAGTGTTTTGGGATCACGAATCCCAATATTTTTCAGCCTTTTGAAAATGTATGATATGCATCTTGATATTTATCTGCTGTAAAATGACTAAAAATGGCTAAGGGAACTACCATACTGAGCAAAGAGCTGTCGTTGCCAAGTAAATTTAAGAGGCTAAGTTCAAGATCCAAAATACAGTAAAAATCTAAGGCATGCTTTCCACAGTTTTTCACTAAATGTACACAAGGAATAATGATATCTGATCATTTCTATTTATGTGCGCCAATATAACAATATGAATAATAGCTATATTTCACTAAAACATTTTAGGCATCTAAAATGCCACAAGGTGACTTTTCTGGTAACAGTAATGAATTGTTAAATCTGTGTTTAGAAACATTATAACAGTTAATTGAAATGGATTCTAGAAAGATAACATTGATATAAGCTATTAAAACACCACATACATACTAATGAAACATGACAAGTTGTCTTTAGGAAACTTAGTGGCAAATGAACAATGTATTAAAATCATCACAATATTCGCAATCTTGACTAATTTTATATCGTCACAAAATAACATTAAATAAAGAAATCAGCCCTTTTGACGCCATAATGTAACACAAGGTACACAAAACTCACAGTTCGGTACGTATGTCGGTTTTGAAGTCACGGTTCGGTACAGCAGGTGGGGAGAAAACTAAACATAAAATTGCCTTTTTTTAAAAAAAAAACAAAAAAAAAAAACAGTGGTTTACTGAACAAATTATGTTTTTGTAAGCTGCACCTAAGGCAGTTTTTGCATTAACTTCTAAATGTTTTTACTCCAATTCGTTGTTGAAATATAATCATTTCTACACAGTGGCTGTCATTTTCACAACAGATTTATTTAAACATACATTAAATAGCCTAATCAGGACATCACTAAAAGGTTAAGTAAAATATAATGATTATATAGGCGAATACAGTGCATATATTAAGCAAAAGAGTTCATTTCTCAACTTTGGACACTGAATGGCTTTTCTGAGGTAAATGCTACATGACATATTGTTTACAAGCTTTCACTAGGGCTGTCAAATGATTAATCACGATTAATCGCATACAAAATAAAAGTTTGAGTTTGCCTAATATATGTGGGTGTACCGTGTGTAATTATTATGTATATATAAATACAAACACATTCATGTATATATTTGAGAAATATTTACAAGTATATGTATTTATTTATATTTTTATATAAATTTATATTATATATAAATAAAAATATTTTGTACATAAATAACATATTTCTCTTAAATATATACATTAATTTGTGTGTATTTATATATACATAATAATTACACACAGTACACCCACATATATTATTCAAACTCAAACTTTTATTTTGTATACGATTAATCGCGATTAATCGTTTGACAGCCCTAGCTTTCACTGATGTCTTTCCACCGTTGAAACACTGAGCAATGAGATATGACCATTTCAGTAAGTTGTACTGTATCTTTCAACATACCTTCAGATGTTCTTTCATTTTTATTCTGTAACTAGTATTAAAGAGGAAGATATGATCGCGTTCAATCGCGCTGCCGGTTGAACTGAAGCGCCTGTACAGTGATCTGTCACGCCGCATCAAAGCGCGTCAAAACAGCATTTTCTGTTTAAATTTCATTATTTCGTGGAGAGAATTTGAAGGATGACACTTTGATTCTAATCGAAAGTAACAAAACGCAGAGCTTATTGCAAATATTGGTGGTTAATGGTGGTTAGGCTAATGTTGCAATGTAATGCTTCGGTACACACGTAGCACCGAACCGGTTCGGTACGAATATGTGTACCGTTACACCCCTACAGATCACTGTAAAATCGAACAGTGAAATTAATTACATGAAATGAGTTTGTTTCACTCAAATAATGAAAGTTCATTGTACTTAATAGAAAAAAGTTGTGTGAACTCAAAATTTGATTGTAGTAAATTGAACTTAATATGATTGAGTTGCAGCAGATTTCTAATTTCCAGCATGCCTTGTGTCAGAATGTATAAGGAAAATAAATGTTGAAATTAAGTGTGTTTTTGCACAAGATTAACATAGGGAGACATAAGTTAAAGTTTAATGTTGTGTTACATGTTATGTTAGTTTGTAGGGTTAGCATTGTGGTGAAGAGTAGAGCCTGTGATTAGGTTGAGGACGGGCTGCCAAACTTTTTAAACCACACATACTGCATGATGTTTGATTATATACACGAAAGTATATAATGACAGTCTCTTTGATAGTTATAACAGCATGTGTTATTTGCTATCTAACATTTAACCAAGATCTGAATGTGATGTTTATGTAAATTAACTGTATGTAATTAGCATTATGATGAGTGAGGCGAGGCTGAGAACTGTGGGAGTGAAGGGATGCCGGTGAAGTGATTGTTAGTGAGAGACACCTCAGCACCACACTGGCCTTGCTCCGCTCCCACGACTCTCGGCCCCACCCCAGTAGTCACTCATATTTTAAGTTCTACTAACTTAAAAAAAAAAAAATGATTTAGTCCAACATAAATGTTTTGAAGGTAACAAGTTTCCTCAAATGTTTTGAGAATTCTGAACTTATTGAGTTTTACAGTGCAGAATAACATTCATCCGCATTAGAAAGATAAAGCACAATCTCACCAAAGTCCATAACAGACCACTTGTAACAGGCAATAAAGATCGAACGCTGAACTGAATGATGTGCATAGCTTGAGCGGTGACAACAGTAAATTCATAATGAGCGTATGGATCTTTCTAAGCATTCACAAACATTACAGAGCTACAGCAATATCTATCTCTATTCCAGCTGTACGCTCCCACCGGCTCAGACCTATTGATTTCCCTGGACTATCCTAACACAGAATCAGAGAACTTTCAATATCAAAGCTTGTTTGTGGTTGGAGCAGTATGCTATTTGGACTGAAAAAACATAAAAACAGCTGTCTAGACCAAAGCTGAGCAGTTTTTTTTTAGTGTAAAGTATAGAAAGTAAACATCTAGCTCTGGCCTGCAGACAAAACTCAGCTCTATAAACATTGAACAGCTAAAAGAGAAAAAAAAAAATCTGTCTGAGATACAGGAAATAGATTCCCCCTCCGGCTGACTGCCAACTCATCTCCACATGAGTACTCTACAACATTATTACTGATAAAAGCAAATCATATTGAAAGCAGATGATGTGTAATGTCACATATTTGTCTGTATTTGGTGTCAAGCCACCTTTACAAAAAATGTAGAACATTAGGGATGTAATGATACCCTCATGTCACGATTCGATACATATCACGATAGGATATTATTGCGATACTTCAAGACATATGGTAATAGGTTAACAAAAATTAACTGTTGATTAAAAT